>NC_091337.1:12399986-12492486 GCF_038502225.1 Cherax quadricarinatus | reverse complement strand
ACTAAATCTAAGCAAGGGGAGGGTGGCTCCATTTCCTCACCAGTGTGAAGGAATCCCTTTAAGGAATTACTTAAATGATGTACCTAATTATTATATTAAAGAATTATATCACACAGCTATTCAGGAATGAGAGGTTATCAGGTTTGCAAAGAGGAAAGGTACTACAGTATCATTATTATTATTATATTTATGGGAAACTGTTAAACCTGTAAAGATCACACAGTACCTGGGAAAAGGGAAGCAATTAGGTTTGCTCGAAGGAGGGGATGTCGCTTTAGGTCCTTAAATCATGTCCTTCACCAGCATCAAATTACTTCCCTAAAGAATAAGATACTTAAGATTGTGATATTGTGATATTTACAAAAGAATCCTAAACCTGTGTCATTCTGTACTCCATGGTACTTAATCATACTGTATTCACAGCTCTTTTTTTTTTTACATACTTTTTGTAATACATCAACCATCTCCCACCAAAGCAGGGTGACCCAAAAAGAAAAACACTTTCACCACTATTCACACATAATCACTGTCTTTGCAGAGGTGCACAGATATGACAATTCAGATGTCACTCCAAACAGCAAATATCCAAAACCTCCTCCTTTAAAGTGCAGACACTGTAGTAGTAAATTTGTTATGTAAAGTATATAAGCTCTAACCTCTGACCAAGGGTTACATTTAGTTTAGAGGTCGGGGAACTGGGGTAAATTACACCAAATGGGGTAAAAATGAAACTCTCAAGAGGTAATGAAGACTCAAAAACATATAAATAAAACTGCACAAAAATTTATTATTGAATGAACGAGACAAATTATTAGTTATAGTGATGAAGGATCAATAAACATATAAATAAAATTGCACAAAAATATATTATTTAATAAGTGAGGCAAATTATGAAAGTTATATTTTTTCAAACAAATGATTTTTAAGCTAGTGGGTAATTTTGCTGTACACAAATTTTTGGGGTAATACCCAAAAAAGTTCGCCAACCTCTGATTTAGTTGCAACATCGAGTAACATCTCTACATTTTCCCTTGGCAGTAAACATTTCTCTTCATCCTGCCAACTCCTAAGAGGTGTTTTTATAAAATTTATGGACTAACCCTGAAATAAATTAGGTAGTATCAAAACATTATTATTTCATTTTTTAATCCCTGGTTCAAATAGGATACACATATGTTCCTACAATAAACAAATACAAATCTCCCTTCTCCCCTTATGGGTGAAGGATAAATATTTACATAAATATACAAATACAATACACACAATGAAATAAAAAGGCAAAACATTTTATGGCATATTCACCTATGCATTTAAACAATCAATCTAATACTGTATAACTGTATACGGTAGATATAAGGGGCTCCACGATAGAAGGGCAATGTTTTGCATTTACAACCTATAAGGATTTACTTCATAAAATCATCCAGGCAGAATCAGTTGGGCATTATTTGCAAGAGTGCATCAAACCATCTACTCTTCTATTTTGATTCCCAGGCTAAACTTAGCAATCTTGCTTGGGAGGAGCAAAGCAAGACATCAAAAAGGATGTTAGCTTTATCGCATTTAAGATATACATAAATTACTGATACAGTAGATGTGCAACTAAAAACCATCACCAGTTCATATCTGGCAGTTATATTTTGATAATGATACAAGTTATTAACAATATTTCAGGAAAAACAAATATCCAAATAAAAGTCAACCAAAACTAGAATAAAAATATTCATATCATTGCCTCTCAAGAATAAATGTATTTGTTATAAAGCTACAAAGAATTTTGTACATAAGAAAATGAAAAAAAACTAACATTACTCAACTACTGGACTGAAATTAATTTTTCTAGGATCTCAAGGGTTCTACAGAACCCACAAACCCATTCCTGTGTGCTCCTATGATCAGTTATAACAAATCAGATAAATAAATAAAAATCACTCCTACCTAGCACAGCCAGAAAATAAGAGAACACAAATATTTATATATGTGCATATGTGTGTATACTGTGTAAGCACATGCATGAGAGATTACCTAGGCATAATTATCTAATGTATTTGTATTTACAGAAGCAGAGCAATACTGGTGATGTTCTGTCTACAGAGTGAAAGTTATTATCTATTTGTAATATCTATTTGTATCTACAGGAGCAGAGCTAAGCTCATAATGTTCCATATTCAGTATTTAATTTATTTAATTTATCATGCAACATTTTTTTTATTACCTCTTGAAATCCATTCCACTGTTCTAAAACTGTTTGTGAAGAAATTTTTATGGTATCATGAAATCTTTATCAACTCTTTTGTACCTTTCTAGTTATCATGTCTGCTTTTTTTCCTCCTATCATATAATGAAGGGATGTCTGATGGTTTTCAGCCTTTGTAATTCTATTTTTTTTTTTTTTTAGCTCTGGGAGCCATTTTAGAGCCTGTATTTTGAATTTTAAGTAGCCTGTCAAAATGTGTTTTTAAGTTACTACCATACCACTACTGCATATTTTATGTTCTATCCAACATCAACTGTAAACAGCTTCTTTAGCATTTCCCCATCCATATGTCTGAAACTTGGTTTAAAGTTGGCCTGTGTTGCATTAATTTCATTAAAATGATCTCATGGCAAAAACTTTTTGTCAGTAATGACTTCTAGGTGTCTACCTCTGTCTAATCCCTTGAATATGTTATAATGCAGTCTGTATATTTTAAGTGGCCCATTTTCACTTTCTCCCTTTTCATTACACAGCACTTATCTACATTAAATTCCATCAATAATCACTCCACTTGCTCAATCTATTCAGTTATTTTTATTGTGTTTGTGTTTTGGGCCCACATATTTTAATCCCACAATACATTAACAATGAAATTCCTGTATGCCTGTTACAAGCTCAGTATATACTACATTTACTGGCTGCATCAAAATACAGTTTAAACAAATGAAAATGTGTTGCATTTGGTCACATAATTTATTACTGAAAACAATTTTACACACTGAAAAGATTTTAAAAAAATCAAGTAGATCCGGGCCGGGACAACACCGCTGAACCTACATTATGGTAAACATACTGTTATTTTTAGTTTATCCTTATTACAGCTTGAGAAACAGGTTCAAGTACAGTATACTTAACAGTGTCCATAAAAAATGTAAAACATTAGGTATGGTAAGGCTTAAAATAATAATTGCAACTTACACTATGACAACAAATTTGAAATGTGTGCTTCTAAAACAAAAATGGAGACAGAGTTGGGAAGGTGAATAAGTAACAAGAAAATCATATGTAGCTTATAGACTGGGTGATCTTTGTCATCTGCAGGAACACACTGTGGAGAATATCAATAACTACCATTTCCCACACTAAAGTATCTTTTCCTAACTACCTATATTCTCCAGTGCCACTTGATGGCCTGCTACATTTTTTCACCTCTATATTACCATTCAACAATATTTTTCCATTCTTTGTCTTTCATATCCTAAGTCATTCCCTCTCAAAGTTTCTCAACTTCTTCTGTCTCATTACCATGTGCTTTCTGAAAGCAATCCTCATTCTTTTACTGTTTCCCTTTTTAAGTGAAAGTCACGGCATCTCACTTATATGGCGGCCAAACTAGCATGTAGAATTGTTTGGCAAGCTTCCATCGCTTGATGATTCCTTTTAACACACACAATGAAATTTCTTGGCAAGACTCTACAACTGGCCACTGCTTCGAGTAAGGAAAGTCCACACGAGGAATAATATACAGTATAAAATGTATAAAATAAATCATAGATAAGAATGACTGCTTATGAGGTAAGGTACAGTATTGGCATTCTGAATGGAAAGAATTGCTAAAAATTACAGTACTATAAAAGGGCCTGTAAGTGATGCAGTATAAATGAAATATGAGGAAAACTAATTAAAACAGAGACAAGAGTGAAATGACAAAGAAATTGTTTTGATGGAGAGCTCTATAGGAATGTGCATATATTACAGTGTGTGGAGGATGTTCTGCATGAGCCAGCCAGCTGTGCCTCAGGAAGTCATACAAAATGTAAAGAAACACAGAACAGGGTTATGATTATTACACTTATTACTGTACTGTGAGGAAGACAGCCACTGATATGAGCAACAGCCATGGTGTGTAGGTATGTTTTATTTTATCAATTTATTAAAGACGTGGAATAATTCCCGGAGAGGTAACTTACAAATCTTGATATTTACAGCATACGTGTCAGTATTTTGTTACTGCATATAAAGAGAACATCATCCATACACTTTCAGTGAGAACTGAGTCACTTGGTATTAATTTATATTTTAAATTTCAGGCTTAATGGTATCTGTTTTTCTCCCATCCTCTTCGTTCATCACTGCCACTTTCGGATCTTTGGTTTTGCATTTTTTTATCTCTTCTCCAGTCTCCATCATGTGGATGATGGCTCTCTCTCTCCCTTATTTCTTCTCTTTGTCCTTTCCTCTCTTTATGATCTCTACCTTCACTTTGTCTCCTATGTTCCCCTCGTTGCTTCCAACGCTCTGTTCCTTTATCATCAGCCTTTACTCTGTCTTCAAAATCATTCCTCTTTCGCTTTGAATCTCTTTCTTGGCTTTCATTTCTTTTCTTTCTCCTGTCTCCTCTGTCTACACTGTCATCTGTCCTATGTTCTTGATCACTTTCATCTTCACTACCATGTCTCTTCTTTTCATCCTTCTTTTCTCTTTTTCTTTGATATCCTGCATCTTCATCATCAACTCTTTTCCTGCTCTCTGATCTTGCATGTTCATTGTGTGTTCCTCTTCTGTCTCCTTCATAATCATCCCTTTGTCTTTCTCTTTTTTCTGAATTTTCACCTTCCTTTATTTCTCTTAAAGAAGCATGATTTCTTTTTCTCTCCTCCCTTTCATGTCTTTCTTCTTTAGGTCTATCTCCACTTTCACTACTACCATCTCTCCTACTCCAATCCTCAATATTCCTCCATCTCTCCCCTCTGTCTCTCTCTTTTATATCATCTAAATCTTCCTCTCTATACCTCACAAAGCTTTCCTCCTCTTCACTTTCACTCTCACTCTTTTTCTTAGTAGAGGCTTTATTATCTCCAGATCTTTCACCCTTCTTGTTAGATTTTGATTTACTTTTATTTAATAAACCTTTTTTCTTAGCCTCTTTCTTTTTTAATTTCTTCTTTTTTCTTCTGTCATCCTCTGAATAAAAAAGAAAGTTGTGTTAGGAACATTATATATGAATAAATGAATACATCTGCAATGAAAAATAGCATATGTGGCAAAAATAAAAAGTAGGGTGGCTCATAGAAGGAAATGTATTTACCATCATTCATTCAACATTTGTCTTACCAGAAGTGTGCAAACACCACAACTCAAATGGCCCTCTGAACTGCAGGCACTGTACTTCCCACCTCCAGAACTCAAACTGCCTTAACCAGTCTTCCTGAATCCCCTGATGTTACCTTGCTCTAACTGACCTACTGTAATACATGAATATGCCTGCTGGATACTCAAGCACCTACTGCAGAACTCTGAGTCTCCTTCATTCTGTGTTGTTCTCCCCAATCTCTTTTATTACATAAAGTGGAAAGGCAAAACTGGAATTATGAAAAAAATTAATGACACTTAAACAACAACACAAAATGTAAACCACTATGTTTTGAGTTAGAGATCTGACTGTAATGCCGTATTTCTGCATTGGACCAGTTGTCATGCACACAACTCAAATCAAATACTTCCCCTCTTATTATTCACACACTCATATTCAGATAGTTGTTATCTGAACAGGATAAAATATGAAGATTCTATGTCAAATTCCTAGAATTTACACTCCTATACACATTATTCAAGGGAAAACATTACTGTATCCACCATTAAGTCTGGTCACAATATTTTAAAGAAGCTCTGGAATAGCATTTAGCCACACTGACTATAATATTACAAGACATTTATACATCAAATATAGTAAAGTATTTTCACAATACAGGAGGGCCCTGCTTATATGGCAGGTTAGGTTCCAGGTTACCACTGTAAAATCAATCACCATTTTTTTCACTTTTAAATTCATATAAATGCCTATCATAAATTAAGTTAGCAATAGAACTAGACGTAAATAGAATAAAAAGTAAAATGCATATACAGTATGCTCATTACTTACCCTAAAATATTTTTGGCTTTACGTAGGGCGAGAGGTGAGTAGTATTTATTGCTGGAAGTCAGAAGATGAAACCAGCCTTTGCTAGCTTCAAATTTATCCTCAGCAGCTACCTTACCTCTCTCAGCCTTCATAGAACTGAAGAGACTTAGACCTTGGACTGGATAATGGCTTAGCTTAAAGGCAGTTGTAACTAGTTTGATCTTCACTCCACAATAAAGTTATCATATTTTCTTATAACTTTCATGTTCAATTATGTAGCACTTAATTTCCTGCAACACTTTTTCCTTAGATGTCATTGTAACACAAAAATAATATATAATATACTGATGAACTGTTGGAGTGTGAACAGGATAATATTTAGTGAAGGGATTCAGGGAAACCAGTTATTTTTATATAGCCAGACTGAGTACTGGGAATGGAAAGTACAATGCCTGCACTTTAAAGGAGGGGTTTGGAATATTGGCAGTTTGGAGGGATATGTTATATATCTTTATATATGCTTTTAAACTGTTGTATCTGGGTGCCTCTGCAAAAACAGTGATTACGTATGAGTGAGGTGAAAGTGTTGAATAATGATGACAATATTTTCTTTTTGGGGATTTTCTTTCCTTTTGGGTCACCCTGCCTCAGTGGGAAGCGGCCAACCTGTTAAGAGGAGAAGAAAAAAAAAAAAAAAAAAAACTTTAAAACACATAAAACTTTGGAAAGTTTCCAGACGGTACCAGGAGATGCAGAGCTCACAGCAACACGCCCAGGTTCAGTTGTAGAAATAAATATTATTATTATTATTTCCTTTTTTTAATATGTCTGCCATCTCCCACCGAGGCAGGTTAACCCAAAAAAGAAATGCTTCACCATCATTCACATATAATCACTGTCTTTGCAGAGGTGCCCATATATGACAGTTTAAATGTCACTCCAAACAGCCAATATCCCAAATCCCTCCTTTAAAGTGAAGACATTGTACTTCCCACCTCCAGGACTCAAGTCTAGCTAACTGGGTTCCCTGAATCCCTTCAAGTTTATTTTAGCATGATACATGTTTGTACAAAAGAGTGTAACAATTTGGTGAACATGCCAAAAGCCCCTTTATATGCAAAGCATTTCAGGCATACTTAAGACTAACTTAAGATTAATAAGGCAATAACAGTGCAGTAATTTTACATATGGTCATTAGGTAAGTTACAATGAATACAAGAAAAGTGAATGTTCAACTAGTTCACACTATATGGCTTTAGTAAGTTCAGTAGAGATTAATTACAGTTTTGATATAGTTTATAAAAAAATACAGTATTACAATTTAGCACAATTTAAAACAATGAAGCTGAAAGAAATTTAAGTTTGAAGTAATGAGTAAATGGTTGAGCAATCATCAAGCACAATATACAATAATGAAACTGAAACAATTTTAAGTTTGAAGTAAATGATCAAATAGTTGAGCAGTGTTAAAAATTATTTAGGAGTTTTTCTTGAGGAACTTTTGAGTAACTGGTAGGTATTGTTTGTCTGGTTAATTTTGGGTGATGAGGTAATTTCTAAGTAGGGCCTTAAATTGATTAGCAGGCAGGGGTCCTTTAGTGTGTTCTGGCAATGAATCCCAGAATTCAGGCCCTTTATGTGCATAGCATTGTTGCATAGGGAGAGATGGACATGAGGGATATCAAAGAGTGATTTGTGTCATGTATTATGCCTGTGTATTCTGTTGTAGTTATCAAGGAGGAGTTTGAGAGGAGGGTTAATATTTGAGTATAATGTTCTGCTATGTATGATAATTTAGGTAACTGTATTTTTGTGTACCTGTACCTGAATACACTTACTAATGCAGAGGTCAGACAATTTGAAGTAGTCAATGGGTCAGACTAAACGCTATTAATACCTGTCCACTTTTGGTTCAAACACGTACAATGGCATGAGTTTGTGAAGCACTTACCCCACAATACAAACACACTTACACTGTGTATAAGTTTTCTTCACGTTAGTACAGTAGGATAAATAAATAGCTACCAGTGAAGGCATATGAAAGTAATAATTTTCTACAGTTACTCCTAGTAATACCACTGTGTACACATATTTTCTGTTAGACTAGAGAAAACAGTTCTTTCTATCACTCATACAAGCCACCTGGTAACCACATCTCATATTTGTCAATTTTTCTTCTGTGGTTGTATATAACATGTTTATATGTATTTACATGTTAATGTATAAAGGTAGAAAGTTGAAAGTGAACATAGATAAGAGTAAGGTGATGAGAGCATCAATTTATTATTTTTTATTATCACACTGGCCGATTCCCACCAAGGCAGGGTGGCCCGAAAAAGAAAAACTTTCACCATCATTCACTCCATCACTGTCTTGCCAGAAGGGTGCTTTACACTACAGTTTTTAAACTGCAACATTAACACCCCTCCTTCAGAGTGCAGGCACTGTACTTCCCATCTCCAGGACTCAAGTCCGGCCTGCCGGTTTCCCTGAATCCCTTCATAAATGTTACTTTGCTCACACTCCAAAAGCACGTTAAGTATTAAAAACCATTTGTCTCCATTCACTCCTATCAAACACGCTCACGCATGCCTGCTGGAAGTCCAAGCCCCTCGCACACAAAACCTCCTTTACCCCCTCCCTCCAACCTTTCCTAGGCCGACCCCTACCCCGCCTTCCTTCCACTACAGACTGATACACTCTTGAAGTCATTCTGTTTCGCTCCATTCTCTCTACATGTCCGAACCACCTCAACAACCCTTCCTCAGCCCTCTGGACAACAGTTTTGGTAATCCCGCACCTCCTCCTAACTTCCAAACTACGAATTCTCTGCATTATATTCACACCACACATTGCCCTCAGACATGACATCTCCACTGCCTCCAGCCTTCTCCTCGCTGCAACATTCATCACCCATGCTTCACACCCATATAAGAGCGTTGGTAAAACTATACTCTCATACATTCCCCTCTTTGCCTCCAAGGACAACGTTCTTTGTCTCCACAGACTCCTAAGTGCACCACTCACTCTTTTTCCCTCATCAATTCTATGATTCACCTCATCTTTCATAGACCCATCTGCTGACACGTCCACTCCCAAATATCTGAATACGTTCACCTCCTCCATACTCTCTCCC
This sequence comes from Cherax quadricarinatus, assembly GCF_038502225.1. NCBI lineage: Eukaryota > Metazoa > Arthropoda > Malacostraca > Decapoda > Parastacidae > Cherax > Cherax quadricarinatus. The sequence continues at coordinate 12,483,252 of NC_091337.1, read as the reverse complement.
TCCAATCTGATATTCAATCTTTCATCACCTAATCTTTTTGTTATCCTCATAACCTTACTCTTTCCTGTATTCACCTTTAATTTTCTTCTTTTGCACACCCTACCAAATTCATCCACCAATCTCTGCAACTTCTCTTCAGAATCTCCCAAGAGCACAGTGTCATCAGCAAAGAGCAGCTGTGACAACTCCCACTTTGTGTGTGATTCTTTATCTTTTAACTCCACGCCTCTTGCCAAGACCCTTGCATTTACTTCTTTTACAACCCCATCAATAAATATATTAAACAACCACGGTGACATAACACATCCTTGTCTAAGGCCTACTTTTACTAGGAAAAAATTTCCCTCTTTCCTACATACTCTAACTTGAGCCTCACTATCCTCGTAAAAACTCTTCACTGCTTTCAGTAACCTAACTCCTACACCATACACTTGCAAAATCTGCCACATTGCCCCCCTATCCACCCTGTCATACGCCTTTTCCAAATCCATAAATGCCACAAAGACCTCTTTAGCCTTATCTAAATACTGTTCACTTATATGTTTCACTGTAAACACCTGGTCCACACACCCCCTACCTTTCCTAAAGCGTCCTTGTTCATCTGCTATCCTATTTTCCGTCTTACTCTTAATTCTTTCAATTATAACTCTACCATACACTTTACCAGGTATACTCAACAGACTTATCCCCCTATAATTTTTGCACTCTCTTTTATCCCCTTTGCCTTTATACAAAGGAACTATGCATGCTCTCTGCCAATCCCTAGGTACCTTACCCTCTTCCATACATTTATTAAATAATAGTTCCAACCACTCCAAAACTATATCCCCACCTGCTTTTAACATTTCTATCTTTATCCCATCAATCCCAGCTGCCTTACCCCCTTTCATTTTACCTACTGCCTCACGAACTTCCCCCACACTCACAACTGGCTCTTCCTCACTCCTACAAGATGTTGTTCCTCCTTGCCCTATACACGAAATCACAGCTTCCCTATCTTCATCAACATTTAACAATTCCTCAAAATATTCCCTCCATCTTCCCAATACCTCTAACTCTCCATTTAATAACTCTCCTCTCCTATTTTTAACTGACAAATCCATTTGTTCTCTAGGCTTTCTTAACTTGTTAATCTCACTCCAAAACTTTTTCTTATTTTCAACAAAATTTGTTGATAACATCTCACCCACTCTCTCATTTGCTCTCTTTTTACATTGCTTCACCACTCTCTTAACCTCTCTCTTTTTCTCCATATACTCTTCCCTCCTTGCATCACTTCTACTTTGTAAAAACTTCTCATATGCTAACTTTTTCTCCCTTACTACTCTCTTTACATCATCATTCCACCAATTGCTCCTCTTCCCTCCTGCACCCACTTTCCTGTAACCACAAACTTCTGCTGAACACTCTAACACTACATTTTTAAACCTACCCCATACCTCTTCGACCCCATTGCCTATGCTCTCATTAGCCCATCTATCCTCCAATAGCTGTTTATATCTTACCCTAACTGCCTCCTCTTTTAGTTTATAAACCTTCACCTCTCTCTTCCCTGATGCTTCTATTCTCTTTGTATCCCATCTACCTTTTACTCTCAGTGTAGCTACAACTAGAAAGTGATCTGATATATCTGTGGCCCCTCTATAAACATGTACATCCTGAAGTCTACTCAAGTCTTTTATCTACCAATACATAAAACAACAAACTACTGTCATTTCGCCCTACATCATATCTTGTATACTTATTTATCCTCTTTTTCTTAAAATATGTATTACCTATAACTAAACCCCTTTCTATACAAAGTTCAATCAAAGGGCTCCCATTATCATTTACACCTGGCACCCCAAACTTACCTACCACACCCTCTCTAAAAGTTTCTCCTACTTTAGCATTCAGGTCCCCTACCACAATTACTCTCTCACTTGGTTCAAAGGCTCCTATACATTCACTTAACATCTCCCAAAATCTTTCTCTCTCCTCTGCATTCCTCTCTTCTCCAGGTCCATACACGCTTATTATGACCCACTTCTCGCATTAAACCTTTACTTTAATCCACATAATTCTTGAATTTACACATTCATATTCTCTTTTCTCCTTCCATAACTGATCATTTAACATTACTGCTACCCCTTCCTTTGCTCTAACTCTCTCAGATACTCCAGATTTAATCCCATTTATTTCCCCCCACTGAAACTCTCCTACCCCCCTTCAGCTTTGTTTCGCTTAGGGCCAGGACATCCAACTTCTTTTCATTCATAACATCAGCAATCATCTGTTTCTTGTCATCCGCACTACATCCACACACATTTAAGCATCCCAGTTTTATAAAGTTTTTCTTCTTCTCTTTTTTAGTAAATGTCTACAGGACAAGGGGTTACTAGCCCACTGCTCCCGGCATTTTAGTCGCCTCATACGACACGCATGGCTTACGGAGGAAAGATTCTTTTCCACTTCCCCATGGACAATAGAAGAAATAAAGAAGAACAAGAGCTATTTAGAAAAGGGAGAAAAACCTAGATGTATGTATATATATATATGTATGTGCGTGTCTGTGAAGTGTGACCAAAGTGTAAGTAGGAGTAGCAAGATATCCCTGTTATCTAGCGTGTTTATGAGACAGAAAAAGAAACCAGCAATCCTACCATCATGCAAAACAGTTACAGGTTTTTGTTTCACAGTCATCTGGCAGGATGGTAGTACTTCCCTGGGTGGTTGCTGTCTACCAACCTACTACCTACTCTAGAGTATCAAATGATTTAGAAAAAGAAAAATTGGATATCACATTGGAGAGGAGTATGGAAGAAGTGAATGTTTTCAGATATTTGGGAGTTAACTTGTCAGCGGATGGGTTTATGAAGGATGAGGTTAACCATAAAATTGATGAAGGAAAAAAGGTGAGTGGTGCATTGAGATATCTATGGAGACAAAAAAAAACATTATCCATGGAGGCAAAGAAGGGAATGTACAAAAGTGTAGTTGTACCAACACTCTTATATGGGTGTGAAGCTTGGGTTGCTAATGCTGCAGTGGGAGGCAGCTGGAGGCAGTGGAGATGTTCTGTCTAAGGGCAATGTGTGGTGCAAATATTATGTAGAGAATTTGGAGTGTGGAAATTAGGAGGTGTGGAGTTACTAAAAGTATTAGTCAGAGGGCTGAAGAGGGATTATTGAGGTGGTTTGGTCATTTAGAGAGACTGGATCAAAGTAGAATGACTTGGAGAGTGTATAAATCTGTAGGGAAAGGAAGCCAGGGTAGGGGTTGTCCTCGAAAAGGTTGGAGGGAGTGGGTAAAGGAGATTTTGTGGGCAAGGGGCTTGGACTTCCAGCAAACACGTGCGAGCGTGTTAGATAGGAATGGAGACGAATGGTTTTTGGGACCTGACGAGCTGGAGTGTGAGCAGGGCAACATTTAGTGAAGGGATTCAGGGAAACCGGTTATTTTTATATAGCTGAACTTGAGTACTGGAAATGGAAAGTACAATGCCTGTACTTTAAAGGAGATGTTTAGGATATTGGCAGTTTGGAGGGGTAAGTTATATATGCTTCTAAACTGTTGTATGAGTGCCTCTGCAAAGACAGTGATTATGTATGAGTGAGATGAAAGTGTTGAATGATGATGAAAGCATTTTCTTTTTGGAGATTTTTTCTTTTTGGGTCACCCTGCCTCGGTGGGAGATGGCTGACTTGTTGAGACAGACAGACACACACAGACACACACACAGGGAGAGTGACCTAGTAGCGACCAGTGAAGAGGCAGGGCCAGGAGCTAGGACTCAACCCCTGCAACCTCAACTAGGTGAGTACACACACACACACACACACACACACACACACACACACACACACACACACACACACACACACACACACACACACGCGCACACACACAAATTTCGTAGCGTGTTTCTTATATAATTTTGAAAAAATATCATAGATGGATTAATGAAAATGTATATTAACATAATATATAACATTTAACCCTTAAATGGTCCAAACAGATCGACGTTCAAATTCGTATTGCTACAAAAGTAGATCTACTTTTTTTTACATATTTTCAAATAAAACAAAAAAAAATGTAGATAAAAGTTTTTTTTTACATGTTTTCAAATGTAAAACAAAAAAGATCTACATTTTTTTACGTACGTTCAGATGTTGAAAAAACGTATATATACGTTTGGACCGTTTAAGGGTTAATGTGCCTCAGTATTATTATTATTATTATTATTATTATTATTATTATTATTATTATTATTATGGCATCAAGACTAGCGAGACACTCAACAGTGATTTAAATGTGTACCTGCATGCCAGCACAGTGTGTATGTTTATTTAGGTACAGGTACAGATAAGTATATTATCACAGTATACATGTATATAAAATATGCAGAAAACGATTCTCTACCATTTCATAAGAAAAAATAACAAATTTTTTTTTTTTAAATTCTTGGACCCTGGTGCGCACTTTGAAATTTGGCCTCTGGACCCTGAAAGGGTTAAAAACACTTGAAATTTTGGAAAGTTTCCAGACATACTCGAGAGATGTGGAGCTCACAGAGAATGTAAACAAACAGAATGGTTTGAGGACACTGTAACAGTGAACCCCTGGTTTTCAGCCAGTGCAGAAATTGTACAATTCGGATTTCTAGCACTTTTTTCAGTGAAATTTCCCCCTGGGTTTTGTACATCGACTTGGAAATTCACTGTACCAGATGCGTCCGCCTGGGCCGCTCATACATTCGTGACTCACTCTTGGGCACGTTAAATGTCTTATTTTACGTTAATATAAACATTTTCATTAATCCATCAATGATATTTTCTTAAAAATTATGTAAGAAAATGTTAAATAGCATATAAACATGCCTTTGTTACTCATGCACTAAGAGTGACCACAGTATTACTAATAGTACGTAATAGTAATCACTCTTGGGCACATTAAATGTCTTATTTTAGGTTAATATAGACATTTTCATTAATCCATCTATGATATTTTCTTCAAAATTATACTATAAGAAACACGTTACATAGCATACAAACATGCAATGTTTATATGCTATCGAGGGGTCGGTGGAGGGTAAACATTACGTTTTCTCTCGTCCAGCTTCAGAGAAAACACGTATGAATCTGCGTTGGCCCAGTAACCAACCGCCCTCAACCCTTTGACTGTCGCAAGCCCATTTCTGAAACTGTCATTGTCGCAAAATTTTTGGAAAAAAACAAAAAAATTCCTTATGAAATGATAGAGAATCTTTTCCCGATGCTAATGACACCAAAAGTACGAAATTTGATCAAAAACTTATGGAATTATGCTCCCGCAAAGTTAGCGATCTTGGTAATATATAGGCATCGGCGATTTCGCCGACTTTAAGCCCTATTTTCGGCCAATTCCATTGCTCCAGTTGACCAAACTCATAGCTATTTCTTTAAAACTCCATTTTTTCTATCAACTGAGTACAAGAAACCGCCCATTTACCGATTTCAACTACCCAATAAAGTGGTCAGAAATTGGCAATTTGGCCAATTTCACATAAATTAAAAAGATGCCAATTTCAAAATAGGGTCCAAAATAAACAATGCAGACATTCTTGGCACTAAAATAACATATCCTCTGCTCATTAGTCACGTCTCCAGGCCCCTCTTACATTACTCTTGCTTCCTATTTTGATTTTCTATTCACACAAAAATAGATTTACTGTTATGCAGACTACAGCATTATTGTAAAAATGGTATAAATAATATCAGTAGATTAGTGAAAGAATATCAGACTCCCCAGTTGACGTGTATTGGACATGTGTTGTAATTTGCTTACTCTTGAACATTGGTAAAAATCGAACATTTCCGCTACTTTGAGCTCAATTTCAAGGTCGTTTTCATCATGAAACTAGTTAAAATCATCTCTATTTCTGTAATATGCTTTTGATTCTATCAAATGAGACCAAGAAAACGAGAATACAACCATAATTACTACATGAAAAATACACCTCAAAGTCGGCATTTAAATTCAAAAACACGATCGGAGTTTTTTTTTTCCTCATTATGCACTGCGTGCTGCAGGATTTTTTTTATACAGTGCACACTGACCACAAAGACCCATTCTCTCACATACTGAGTAAATATACATCCAAAACACTGGCTCCTAAGACGTGTATATATGGCCGAAACAGTCAAAGGGTTAATAGTACATAAGGCTTTTGTTTGCAATTCTCAGCATGAATTATTCATTACTTCTCCCTTCGTTTATGGCATCTAAAGGTAGTTGTTAGAAACAATTAAACTCAGCGAACATGGTATGTCGATAGTAATAATAGGCTATAGGCCGCAGTGTATGTAGTTATATGCCTGGGACGTAGTCCCTCTGGGACTACAAATAAATACTACTCGCCATGTATGTAATGTTCATTTATCATTAAAATTTGGCATTTATATTTATTTTTCTTTGTTTTCTGTATGTAAAACTACAGTTATTCTCCATAAAATGTATTTTTTTTTTTTTAATATTTTTGGGTATCTGAAGCAGATTAATTGGATTTACATTATTTCTTATGGGAAATATTACTTCGGTTTTCGGCCATTTCGGATTTAAGTCAACCTTCTGGAATGGATTAATTACGAAAACTGGGGGTCTACTGTAATTTGAAATGTTCATATTAGTGAATAACCGTAAAGTAAAGATCCATAAAGTGGGACCCTCCTGTAGTGAATATTTTAACTTACCTGAAGTGTCTTCAGAGTCACTTGATGATGAATCTGAGCTATCACTACTGCTGTCTGAAGAACTGTCTGAACTGCTGCTGCTACTGCTACTACTAGTGGTGGTGGTAGTGGTGGTGGTGGTTGTGCTGCTATCACTTTCACTGCTACTGTCACTGCTGCTGTCACTATCACTCTTGTTACTATCATTTTTATTTAATTGCTGCTGCACGGGTGCCACTACAGCTGTTGGTTTTGGCTGTAATTAAAATAAATTACCATAAATCATAATATACAACAAAGAATCAACAATCATATGCTGTATTTCAAATGGTATATACATATAAACTCATCTAAAATTTTATTCTTACAACATGCACCTTCCCTGTTAATATATTATTAACCACCAAATTTACACCAATAAAATAGCCAAATAACTTTGTACAAAGTTTCCAGTTACAGATGATTTAAAAATATCAATTTCAACTTATAATAACAAGGCTTGTGTTTGAATTTATAGTATTTACTTAAGAGAAAAACATTAATTTTTAAAAACCATTGTCAGTGGTTTACAAACTATGGTGCAAGAACCCCCAGGGTGCACCCTTTGACTGTTTATGCCGTATAAATACGTTTTACGCACCACTGTTTCTGATGTATATATACTCAATAATTCTAGCGGCTTCAAATCAAGCGGGAGAAAGCTGGTAGGCCCACATGTGAGAGAATGGGTCTGTGTGGTCACTGTGCACCACATAAAAAAAATCCTGCAGCACACAGTGTGTAATGAGAAAAAAAAAAAACTGATCGTTTTTTTTTTATTAATGCGCCGACTTTGAGGTGTATTTTCGTATAGTATTTATTGTTGTATTCGCGTTTTCATGGTCTTAGGTGATAAAATGGAAAACATATTACAGAAATAGAGATGTTTTTCATTACTTTGACGATGAAAACGACCTTGAAACTGAGCTCAAAGTAGTGGAAATGTTCGATTTTTACCAATGTTCAGGAGTAAACAAATCACATCACACGTCCAATACACGTCAACTGGGGAATCTAATATTCTTTCACTAGTGCACTGATATTATTTATACCAATTTTACAATAATGCAGTAGTCTGCATAACAGTAAATTTTGTATTTTTGTGTATGAATAAAAAATCAAAATAGAAAGCAATAATAATACAAGAGGGGGCCTAGAGATGTGACTAATGAACAGAGGATATGTTATTTTAGTGCCAAGAATGTCTACCTTGTTTATTCTGGACCCTATTTTGAAATTGGCATCTTTTTTATTTTGCGTGAAATTGGCCAAATTGCCAATTTCTGACTACTATATTGGGTAGTTCAAATTGTTAAATGGGTGGTTTCTTGTACTCAGCTGATAGATAAAATGGAGTTCTAAAGAAATAGCTATGAGTTTGGTCAACTGGAACAACGGAATTGGCTGAAAACAGGGCTCAAAGTCGGCGAAATCACCGATACGCATATGTCGCCGAGACCGCTAACTTCGCGGGAGCATAATTCCGTGAGTTTTCAAACAAATTTCGAACTTTTGGTGTCATTACCATCGGGGAAAAGATTCTCTATCATTTCATAAGGAAAAATAATTTTTTTTTTTCAAAAATTTATCGACATAGAATGACAGTTTCAGAAAGGGGCCTGCGACAGTCAAAGGGTTAAGGGTGTGGGAAAAAATTTCATAACAGGTATTCACATTTAATTTACTGTATTGTATACTGTCATACTCCTTCCCTCCAATATATATAGTCTCTCGCTGTCTATATATTTTGATACTCTCATCACTTTGCTCTTTCCTATATTCACTTTTAATTTCCTTCCTTTACATACCCTACCCCATTCTTTTGTCAACCTTTGCAACCTCTCTTCAGAATTTCCCCAAGAGAACTTTGTCATCAAGATAAAAGCAACAGTGACAACTCCCACTCTGAACGAAAATCATTATCTATCACTCTCACACCTCTCCCCAACAGTCATAGTACAGGTATATGAATTTAAATTTTTATGAAGCAATGCCTTATATTAAATGAATTAATTTCCTGTCACCTTTTATTCTTCCTAAAAAAATTGCATTGAACCTTCTACAATAACTAGATTTAATCTATTTAGTGAACAAATGATATATGCATGATTTTGTGAAAGAGGACAGTGTGTATTTACCTGAGTACGAAGAAATTCTCGTAGTCCATCTGTGAGGCCACCTAAACCACATGATGTAAAAAAGTTTATCGCAAATCGAGTGTTACGTGGGTTGTCTCGAGGTAACAAACCCTCAAAAGCAGGAGCGAGTGTTGGATCCCGTAGCCTCTCATTAAGTTTTGCTAAACTCATGAACTCTGCAAGCTCCTGTAAATCATTAAATATCAGTACTGTATTAAGCAAATTAATTTATTAACAAAATTATAATTCATATAAAGTTAAGAAACTTCAGATATATAAAGTACAGAATAATTTTGCATTCACAGGAAAGTTTCACATGAATACAGCGTCTCCTCACTTAACAACGGAGATAGGGACCTAAGACCCTGTCGGTAAACGAATTTGTCGCTAAACGAGGAGCATACTATAATGGTAGTGGATTTGTGTCAACCATCTTTGATATTGTTTTAATGTCACCTTGACACCATTTATAACATTTCTAGTATATTTTTAAATGTTTATACAGCAGTGTACCGTATATTGTAATAAACAGAATTGAGGAAATCAGCTCTAACATACATTATTTAGGTATAAATACTGGTCAGAGAGCCCATTGTAAGTCCGAGGCGCCAGTAAAGGAGTACGTCACTAAGTGAGGAGAGGCTGTATTTGATGCTAAACTGCTATGTATTATATGATAAGTAATACACACTGTATAGAGAAGTGTTAAAAAAAAATACAGGCATTTCCACACTTATGATCTAACTGGTTTCAGGAGAGCCATCACCAGTTGCTCTATTGAAAACTGAACCATCATTTCCCATAAGTGTAATACGTACTATAAATAGAGGTTCTATTCCTAGAAACCAATTGCATATGCTAAGAATTTTTTAACGGGTTATTTTTTTAACATAACAGCTGTCTAGCAACAGGTAGGGTAAACCCTCACCTCAAAAAGGAAAATGCATTCATCATTCATTCATTCATTCATTCAATAGCTGCCTTGCCAGAGGTGTGAATATATCACAATTTAAATGTCCGTGCAAACTGCAGCCCCTCCACCCTTCCCTTTGAGTGTAGGCACTGCACTTCTCACCTTAAAAGATAAAAAGATAAAGATTTTATTTCTTTGTAAAGATTACAATGTGTAATTACAATTTTGGTTTGCTAAGTACAAAGAAAGCCACTATCATGCCAGGGCATTTTGGGCAGACCAATCCTAGTATAAAATAACTATTTAAATCTAGACAAGATAAGAGTGGTTAACTTTTTAATATATTTTTATTTAATCTAGTACTAATACAAACCATACCACGGGTGGGGTTTGAACCCACGGTCAGAGTGTCTCAAAACTCCAGACCATCGCGTCAGCCACTGGGCCAGCTCGCTTCAACAAGATTCATCCAAATAGGTATATTTCTACACCACAGAAAGGTTAGCACAGGCACCACTGTGACCACATATGCAAGTTTTTACAAACGAATCTCCTGCTAGCATGGCCATGATGAACTCTAGCTCAAGTTCCCTCAAAGCCGTCAACATGACTCACGAAATTGTAATGACACGTGATATGGTTTGTTTACAATCGTGTCATTACGATTTCGCGAGTCGTGTTGACAGCTTTGAGCTGGTATTCATCCGCACAGCAGCTTTTTGTTGGGTTATTAAAGGCTTAAGGAGGTTGATTGTGGTTGATCCCCAGGCACAAATACCAAAGGTGAGTTAGGGATATATTAAAGAGTGGTATAGGGTAAGGAGTGTCACTTGGGGTACATAGTATCATATCTTGGAAAGGATGCCTACTGATTTGGGAATTTTCTTGGATATATGCTGGATGTGGGAATGAAATTTAAGATTACAGTCAAGGAGAAGACCTAGAAATTTACCCTGTGTGTCTTGTAATAGGGGAACCATTTATCGATATATTAACTTGGATATTTAAGGCTCTGTTTCCAAACAGCATGAAGTACATTTTGTCTATGTTGAGAGTGAATTTGTTGGTCATCATCCAAGTACATATTTTTAGCAGCTCGTTGTTTACAGTGTCTGTAAGTATAGCTGGGTTTGAGTGGGAGTAGACATAAGTATTGTCAACTGCATTGGGGAGATCACTGATGTAGATGAAAAAGAAGAGTGGGCCTAGGACACTACCCTGGGGCACTCTGACAGCTACAGGCTGGACTTTTGTCCGGTTAACAGGTTTCCCTGAATTCTTTCATAAATGTTACCTTGCTCACATTAAAACAAACCACTTGTTTCCACTCACTCTGTTATCATGGAATGGAAAAATCATACATTTAAGAATGGGAGAGAAAAACTGAGCAGTCTTAAGTTGGGAATCACCTGTATTTACTGGTCTTAAAGGTATATAACAAAAGAGAGTGAATATGACAGTTTGTTGAGCTAAGATTAGGAAATTATCATCAAAGGGTTTTTAGTCATACTGTATAATGTGCAAGTGTGAACTTTATCAAAATCAATACCTCACATATGAGACAAAATAAATGAATTAGAAAATTTTTATGACATAAAGCAAATACAGTACCTTTAGGTACTGTAGATACTTTCTAGGATCAATGCAGCCTATTTCAATTTATGCTACTGAAGATACAATGAAAATAAATGGTATAAAATACCGACACTATGGAAACATAAACACATATGCAGTTTAATGTGATCCTTTACTGTGATCTTTTATGTGATCCAGAACAATGGCTTCTATAACATAGCTGAACCACTTGCCAAGAAACTTCTTCATCACCATCCCACATAAGAACATAGAACACTGCAGAAGGTCTACTCACAACTTGTCCAATACCCCTGCCAAGCTACCCAAGACTCTATAACCCCACCCAGTGGATCCTCAGATGTACCATTCTCCACCTGACCTCAACATTCTGACTATAAATACTCCCGTACCTTCCACCCCAGGTAGATCTGTTTGTGACTTGAAAAAGCCCACTGTGTGGGCAAAACGTTGTCAATAAAGGATCACATTAAACTGCATATGTGTTTATGTTTCCATACTGAAGATACAGTTGGATGTGCTGTACAAAAATAGTAAAAGTATATCATATTAAGGTAACTTTGTACATGATGGAGTGGTACAGTAATTAAAATAATGAATGTCCTAAAATAGCAAGTATGAATGTCCTAAAATAGCAAGTATGAATGTCCTAAAATAGCAAGTATGAATGTCCTAAAATAGCAAGTATGAATGTCCTAAAATAGCAAGTATGAATGTCCTAAAATAGCAAGCATGAATGTCCTAAAACAGATGTATTAAAAAATGAATGGAATCCAAGAGGAGGTAATTAAGTGCTACAACTACTGAATCAGTATTAGTATATTAACCTGTAGGAGTGATACAGTGTGTGAGGACTGGGATATAATCAGATCTGATCCAGGAAATATTAGGATCACTCCAGTTCTTTAGATCATGAGTCCTTCAGCAGCATCAAGACACCCCCTCAACCTTGAAGGGGTGCAACCATTGGAAAATGTAAAAGTTACTATACATGACAAACTGATCACTGTTATTTCCTGAACTCTATTTTGTAAGCATTGTGTCCTTTATCTGTTAAGAATACTTTTTCTGCAAAGTAGTAACTCTTCAAAAAAAAAATTCTGATAGAATATTTTGAATCCAGCCTTGTGTTGCTTTACATGCAGATCCTTTCAACTTATGAATGAGTTGAATTCCTGAAGTTTTTTCCAAGTGTTGAGAACTAAACCTATTTACTCACAGAAATCAATGTACTGTGGATATAGTTATGCAAGTCAAGAGAAGCATATTTACCCAATAATTTACCTTAGATGCTGACACTTTTCCATAGCAAATAATAGTAAGCCATACTCTCTTCAATTATAGGTTAACAAAGCAGAAAAATACAGAAAAAAAGAGTGTTGTCTTGTTAGATCTAAGTGATGCTTCTTGCAGCATATATGTGTGATTTGTAAGAGAAACAACAATGAATTAAAAGATGACTGGATCCTGGAATACAGTGGACCCCCGCATAACGATTACCTCCGAATGCGACCAATTATGTAAGTGTATTTATGTAAGTGCGTTTGTACGTGTATGTTTGGGGCTCTGAAATGGACTAATCTACTTCACAATATTTCTTATGGGAACAAATTCGGTCAGTACTGGCACCTGAACATACTTCTGGAGTGAAAAAATATCGTTAACCGGGGGTCCACTGTACTGCTTTGTCTTTAACTACTGCACACAACAGATGCTGCTGCTTCACATCAAGTAGTTTACGTGTTCGATCCTAACACTCTCACGTTCAGACCTATGGATGTTTTCATAAAGTTTTATTTATTATTATTTCTTATGAACCAGAGACATAAATACAGTGGAACCTCAGCTCATGAACGCCCCACCATGAGAACTTTTCAGGATACGAAGTCATATGGTTGATTTTCTGCTTCTGGATACAAGCAAAATTTCAGGATGCGAACTTTCCCCTTAACCCTTTCAGGGTCCATCCCGTAGATCTACGGCTTCAATTTGAGTGTCCAAACTGTAGATCTACGCCAAAATTCTAGCACCGTCAAATTTAGCGCAAAAACACTCATAGGCCTATATGTGAGAGAACGGGTCTGCGTGGTGGGTGTGCGCCATAAACGAAAAATCTAGGCGCCCACATAGCATTGTGGGAACGCCAGCTCAGTTACCCTTGTTCACCATGCCTCGTCGCAAGGCAGCTCTCACTCCAAGGAAAATTGGGACTCCTGTTCATATCTGATAGTTCTGACAGTGATGGAAGTGGAAATGAAGACGAATTCTTTGGCTCTGATCAGTTAGTGACCGAAAGGAATGACCAGGATATCGATAATAGTGCAGAAAACCTTGATGATCCTCAACCTTCTACCTCTGGTGTGGGCACTCGTCAGTCACGGTCGGTTGTACCTCAACGCAAGAGAAAACTATTATTTTCGCGTGGCCAGGCCTCTGACTTCAGTAATGATGATGATAGTGGCATGGATTGTGATTTTATTGCTCTTGACGATCATTCGAGTAGTGATAGTGAGGAATCATATTCACCAGTGAAGCATCGGTATGTACGCCGCCGCATGCGCTCGGGTAGTGTACCCTATGCCGTGCCCAGGGGACGGAGTACATCGAGGAGTACATCCCGTGGCCCTACACCAGGTATAGATAGTGATAGTGAGGATGATGTGGCTACACTTGGCATGGATAGACCACAGGCATCAGTAGATGGTGGTAGTGGTGATGGTAGTGCCACGGCCATGCATGACTCACCAGCCCAGGCTGGGACCCATGCTGCTGACTCCGCAGTTCAAGGACAAAGCAGAGCGTCAGCCACCAGCCCACCACAACAACCAGCACAACCAGCTTATGATGTCCAGTATCCACCAGCAAACCGTATCTGGGATTGGCAGCAAAATCCCAATTTTGTTCCCAAGCTCCACCAGTTTGATGACTCTCAAAGTGGAATTCTACCTACTTGTCCCCTTGGAAACACTGCAAATGAACTGGAATTCTTTGAACTATTCTTTGACCAGCCATTGATGGAAACTTTTGTCAGGGAAAGTAATAAGTATTTTGAGTACATCATGGCAAATACGATCATATCACCACAGTCAAGACTACACCGGTGGAAAGAGACGACTGTTGCAGAAATGTATTTGCTTTTTGCAACAATAATGCTTATGCCTCATGTCTATAAGCATAATATAAAACCATACTGGTCCACAGATCGGCTAATTTCTACCCCGGTCTTCAGTGAAATCATCCCAGTGAACAGGTTTATCTTACTGTTACATATGTTGCACTTCTCTGACAAAACCAGGCCTGACAGAAGTGACAGGTTATACAAGATTAGAAATGTTTTTTATGTATCTCAAACAAAAGTTCAACATGTACTTTTATCCATTCAAGAATCTTGTAATTGACGAGTCTTTGATTTTGTTCAAAGGTAGGCTGTCATTCAAGCAGTATATACCGAGCAAGAGGAAACGCTTTGGTATAAAACTGTTTGTACTCTGTGACTGTGACAGTGGCCTGGTATTGGATATTGTTGTATACACGGGAAGTAAAACACTGAAAGATACCAAGATGTTATTGGGTATCTCAGGTGACGTAGTGAGAAGCATGATGGCACCTTATCTTGGTAAGGGTCATACATTATATACCGATAACTGGTACACAAGCCCATTACTCAGCGATTTCTTGCAAGTGAACAAGATAGATGTGTGTGGCACAGTGCATTCTAATCGTAAACATGTGCCCAGGCTCAACGCAGGTGCTCGTGGTGATGACGTGCAGGTGTTTACTGCCAATGACATCATGGCATTGCGGTGGCATGACAAACGAGATGTCACATTGTTGACAACCATTCACTGTAATGAAATGCGACAGTGGCAAAGTTGATCGAGTGACTAATGAACATATTCAAAAACCAGTGACAGTGATTGATTATACACAAAACATGCGCTTGGTTGACAAATGACATGCAGATTGGCTTTGTTGATTGTGTTCGTAAAAGTTACAAGTGGTACATGAAACTTTTCTTCCATCTCATGGGCATTTCAATGCTCATTGCATATAATATGTACCAAATGAAAGACTGGCAACAGACCACTGTATGGTGAATTTTGTTTGTCTGTTGTCAGACAACTCATAATGAAGTACCAGGTAACAACACCTGCTATACAACAAGGTCCTCGAACTCCTCAGAATATACCCAAGCATTTGAGGAGGGAAGGTGATCATTTCATAGTACAGCTTCCTTCAACTCAGAAGAAATTTGCTCAGAAGAGATGTATCGTCTGTGCACAAACAAAACGACGGCAACAAAGACGCAAAGGCACTCGGTTTATGTGTGAGGAATGTAAGGTACCTCTGTGCATGGTGCCTTGTTTCAAGACGTTCCACAAGCTGCAGCAGTTCTAAAACCATGTCCAGTGATTGTAAATATGTAAATATATGATAGAACATTAGTATAATACAAGATTTGTGCATGTTTATTGTAATAAACAACAGTGGTAAACAATAATATCATAACTTTAGTGCGGTTATTGTGTTCAATACAGTGATTTTATATATATATACATTATATACAGTATTGGTCTCTCAGGACCCAAATGTTAGTAGGAAAAGATAAAAATTAGAAAAGAAAAAACTACAAAAAACGGTAAACAAAGTAATGTGTTTATTTGGAAATCGTCGCTGTTGCCACCACCACGTCATTTGGGGTCAACTTCTCGGCACTGTATCTCGGTAAGTACTAATGAGAAAAAAAAAATTTTGTATTATTTCCTTCACAAAAACATACTCTTTAATTCTGTAAGAAAAAATTATTTTTTTTTTTTTTCAAAATTTCTTGGACAATGGAGCACCACTTCAGATTTTGGCCTTGGACCCTGAAGGGGTTAAGAGAGGTTCCTTAAATAAATAAATAATTTATTTCTTTGCAAAAGTTACAATGTGTGTTTACATATCATAATATGATTGGAGCAAAGAAAGCCACTATCATGCCGAGACATTTCAGGCAGACTTAATCTACTACTTATAGACTACTGAAGTCTAGACAAGTGAAAAGTAATAGTGGTTACCAATGTTTTGCTGATTGTGGCACCAACTACTGGCAGCCTTCTGAATTTCTCCTTACTGTTATTACATATTATTATTATTATTATTAATATTACATATATTGTATTATTATTATTATAATAATTATTAGTAGTAGTAGCAGTACGTATGTGGTGAGGGGCTCTTGATCTATGGAACTGGACCTGTGCTCCAGTTCCCTAAATTAACAATAATAATAATAATAATAAATAATAATAATATGTATGTACTATTACTAATAATACGCATTTAATAAGAAGAAGAAGAACATAAGAAAGGAGGAACACTACAGCAGGCCTGTTGGCCCATACTAGGCAGGTCCTTTACAATCCATCCCACTAACAAAATATTTGCCCAACCTAATTTTCAATGCTACCCAAGAAATAAGTTCTGATGATTCTATTTACTCATTATGCAAGTCTCACTCAAATCCAACCCCTCTCACTCATGTATTTATCTAACCTAAATTTGAAACTACCCAATGTTTTAGCTTCAATAACCCTACTAGGCAGACTGTTCCACTCATCAACTACCCTATTTCCAAACCAATACTTTCCTATATCCTTTCGAAATCTAAACTTATAAGAACATAAGGAGGAACACTGCAGCAGGCCTGTTGGCCCATACTAGGCAGGTCCTTTACAATCCATCCCATTAACAAAACATTTGCCCAACCCAATTTTCAACGCTACCCAAGAAATAAGCTCCGACAACTCCATCCACTCATGTGCAAGTCCCACTCAAATCCAACCCCTCTCACTCAGTATTTATCCAACCTAAATTTGAAACTACCCAAAGTCCTAGCCTCAATAACCCAACTAGGTAGACTGTTCCACTCATCAACTACCCTATTTCCAAACCAATACTTTCCTATGTCCTTTCTAAATCTAAACTTGTCTAATTTAAATCCATTACTGTGGGTTCTCTCTTGGAGAGATATCCTCAAGACCTTAGTAATGTCCCCTTTATTAATACCCATCTTCCACTTATACACTTCGATCATGTCTCCCCTCATTCTTCGTCTAACAAGTGAGTGTAATTTAAGGGTCTTCAATCTTTCTTCATAAGGAAGATTTCTAATGCTATGTATTAATTTAGTCATTCTACGCTGAATGTTTTCTAACGAATTTATGTCCTTTCTGTAATATGGAGACCAGAACTGAGCTGCATAATATAGGTGAGGCCTTATTAATGATGTATAAAGCTGTAATATAACCTCTGAACTTCTGTTGCTTACACTTCTTGATATAAATCCCAGTAATCTGTCTGCCTTATTACATACGCTTGAAATACAACCACTCGACTTACAACCATGTTTTGTATGCAAATGTTCTGGGAAATAAACAACTGTTTGTGTTGTATACAGTGTTTCTCCTAAACCTTACAGTATAAAATACAGTACTAACAGCATAAAAAATAAAGTAAAAAATAAAATAACAAAGTGAAACAATAAAATAAAATCATTACAACATGATGTTGATATTCAGTAGTAAGGTTCGACTTACGTCCAATTTGACCTACGACCGGTTGGTTGGAACCAAGCTTGGTCGTAAGTCGGATGGTACCTGTAACACTATAATAATAATTATAATAATAGTATGTACTATAATAAGTGAGTTTGAGAATGCCACCACGAGATGGCAGAGCGTAACTCATTGCCGAAACATTCTGAAAGGGAGGAAGAAACAAACCTCCTTGGACAGTTTTTTATTGAAACACCCTGCAGATGGAAGTGTGAAAAGCGTGGAGAAAAAGCCAAAAATCAGTGAATAGTGAACTGAGATAAAAATAAAAATTGTAGGAGTTAAGTTCAGTGATAAAGTCTAGCATTAAGTGTGTAACAATTAACCCTAAAACTGTCCAAACGTAGATCTACGTTCACTCCGACCTTTATTTTCTCAATTTGAAAGCATGTAAAAACAACATAGATCTATGTTCGGAGCACTACGCACGTAAATGTAGATCTACCTTCGGACAGTTTAACCCTTAAATGGTCCAAACAGAGCAACATTCAAATTCGTAGTGCTACAAAAGTAGATCTACTTTTTTTTTACATATTTTCAAATACAGTGGACCCCCGGTTAATGATATTTTTTCACTCCAGAAGTATGTTCAGGTGACAGTACTGACCGAATTTGTTCCCATAAGGAATATTGTGAAGTAGATTAGTCCATTTCAGACCCCCAAACATACACATACAAACACACTTACATAAATACACTTACATAATTGGTCGCATTCGGAGGTGATCGTTATGCGGGGGTCCACTGTATAACAAAAAAAAAAAATGTAGATAAAAGTTTTTTTTACACGTTTTCAAATGTAAAACAAAAAAGATCTACATTTTTTTACATACTTTCAGATGTTGAAAAAACGTATATATATGTTTGGACCATTTAAGGGTTAAGGGCCATAGGCCCTAAGGTTTAGAGATTTTAAAATTGAGTTGAAAAATTCTGTAAATTAAGGTTTTCTTACCAGAAAATAGTGCAAAATTCTGGTAACATGTTGATGCAATCAGCTTGTTTCTATCATATTTCTAAGTATGTTTTTTTCAAAAATGTAATTTTTATGTTTTTGCTCTCATCAAGAGGACATGTTGGCAATTAGTATTTTTTTTTTTTTACTCCAGAAATTACTATTATTTCATTCTAAATTACTGATTATTTCATTCTAAACAAGTTCTGTGACGACTAAAGTGAAGAGCACAGAGCTGTTGCTGCTCAGTTGCCTCTGGGTTATCAACAATGATAGGGGTTTCATCTCCATAGAGTTTTATAGAAACAAAAACTTGAATAACTCAGGAATAAGTTATTGACATTTGTTGAACTGATTTGCAAAGAGTAATAATAGGAGTGTCATGATTTTTTCAGACAATATTTATGAATGATGGTTCAATGTAATTACAACGTTGTTTTGCAATATGTTTTACCATTTTGTTTTTATTGACTCTTATTCTCACAAAAAATGCCAAAAAGCAACAACACAAATTTCAAAAAATTTTTATAATGCAATCTATTAACATTTCTCGCAAAAAAGTTTGAAGGCTAGATAATCTAACTCTTTATCTTTCATCTGATGTTGACTAGAACATTGTACAACTTACCAATTTTGTAGAAATAAGAGGGATTTATGATAAATACAGTTTTTCAATATCTTGCAACTTTGCAACAAGAAGTCCATGCATATAAATGCGTATAGGATGCAAACTGCTCCTTAACAACAGCATAAAGATACACTTGAAATTGGATTTCAATTTTAAAATTTCTAAATCTTAGGGCCTAGGGGCCTTAAGGGTTAAGTGTAGCATTAAGAGTGTAGCAATTAAGCAATAGAAAAAGGATGAAACAAAATGAACTCCTGACAACATACATTGCTCTGCCTATCTTTTCCACTGTCAACTTTCACCAGCATCTGTTCTCCAAGGTATGTACAATAGTTTTTTTCTACATTATGTTTTCCTTATGAAAGTAGTGATCTAATACAGTTAGCCTCACAAACTCTGTTTTATATGTAATAACACCTCTGAAGGGGAGACGTTTTCATAGCGGGAGCAAGAATGCCCGTGACCACTCTCCTCCACCGCTGTCATCACTAGCCACATATGTAATGACATATTTTATTCATTCTAAAGTGTATATCAGGTTTCTATGTCATTTATATTATTTATTAAGTCATATTAGATGAACTGTGATAGATAAATTAGCCACAGAGTTGACCTTAGCGTTATTTTGTCATGCCTCCTGAGAGCAGGAATTCCGCTGGAATGGATTAATGCAATTTCAATTAATTTAAATGAGGAAAATTGACTCAGAATACGAACAAATCAGGATATGAGGAAGTTCACGGAACGGATTACGTTCATAAGCTGAGGTTCCACTTTACAGTTGTTCATAACTTGAAAGTTTGTATCTCTAGCACCAATTTTTGTATCTAAGGGAGTGTACAGTGTGTAACTGGGTTTTAATGGGATAACAAGCTAAACTTTACACTGAACACTGAATCCCTAACACTAGGGTTTCCAGGACCACAAATCCAGTGCTAAACATGGCAATTCTATACTGTGTATGTACATAATGATAGAGTATGTACAAAAACAAACTTACTGGTATAATGCAGTATGTAAATATATGATGTTTAAGACAAGGCTATATGAACATACATGCAAAGTCATTTTAGCTATAGGCTACAGAAATGTTGAGTAAGCCAAAGGTGAATTTAAAAACTTGTTAAAAATATAAATAAATCATGACCTTAATATAACTAGATCATAACGACAACTGCTCAAGCCACTGACTCTAGGAACTACACATTAAAGTGCTAATTATTATCATTATTTTTGGAAGTGCTAAACCTGTAGGGATCATACAGCACATGAGAAATGAGAAGCAACTGTTTTGATCTAAGGGAAAAAGAGACCCCTCACCAGTACCAATGTACCTCCTTTACCTGTGAATCTTGAAGGGCATTAAGTACTAATGAAGTACATACTGTATTGTACTGTATGGTAATGAATGGTACCATATTAAAAAAAAAAAAAAAAAAGTAATTTACAATTGAGAAAAATGCGCAAGATAACTATGCAGTCCTTGTCACATTACTGGAGAAAATAAAATTAAACAAGAAGCTAGGTGCTATATACTGCATGAAGTGATTATTGTATCTAAATTTTACTGTGCTAGACAAAAGATAATAAAGTTAATAGCATATCAAATACTCACCTGGAAAAGAATTTTAATGAAGACTCGTGAAGAACTGGTTGTTTCATCCTCATTTAAGCGAATGTGGCTCAAAACTTCCCAAGAAATTGCATCTGAAAACAGCAAATGAGCAAAGAGCCGAGCTACATTGCGAAGTTTTTCTGTCTCAAGACGATGACATGTGTCATAAGCATCCATGAAGATTTGCTGGAAAGGTTCCTGATAAACTTTATTGATCATACAGAAGCGTTGAGCCAAAAGCCCATAAAACTTTATATATGTGCGCTGTTGTGCACAGCAATCTAAGATCATGTTACATAGTTCCGTCTCCCAACCTGGCTTGATTTCTCCCTTTAGAAGTTTGTGAGCACATTCATCTACATCCAATGATGACTGTATAGTCAGATACACTGTACGACGGAAGGCCACCATGTTTGTCTCTGTCTGGTCAATAATGGTTTGTGCTTCTTGTTTTTCAGCTTCATCATCAGTCTCTTCATCATCACTATCAGAACCACTCTCTGAACCACCTCCTGAACCACTTTCATCACTATCATCACCAAGGATACCAGCACGAATTTCTTTGTACTTTTCCTCGTTTTCTTCATATTCTGGGTCATGTTTAAAGACATTGAGAATGTCTTGACCATCCAATTTTCCATCTAACTCGACAATGTGTGTAAACTGTTCATCTTCTTCAACAAGATCCAGTTCTTCTATGACAGATGGATGATCTTTGAACCCATCCTTAACTATTGCGAATATTACTTCAAGCATATATGCAACACGTTGTTCTAATTTGCCTTCATGTAATATATGCCTCAATGTTTCAAATATAATCTTCATTCCTCTGGGACTTACTTCATTTAGTTTCATACCACATTCTGTAAGAAAAGTAATAGCTAATTCACAAGAATCATTTCTCGATTTCTCTGCAACTTCTGATTCATCTGTTGCATCTTTAGCTCTCTCAAGTAAGAATGTTAAAATCTCCAAAGCTACAACTTCATGAGCAACTTGCTGGTTTATAAGATGTGCAATAAAACGACAAGATGACATGCACACATTTTTGTCATTTCTTTTAACTCCTCGTCGGAGCTGAATAACTAAACGTTTTAATAACAACTCCCCAATCTGTGGAAACTTAGTGTTGATAATAGCAACCATAGCTGCATAAACATGAGTAAATGTTGGAGAAAATGACTGGGCCTGCATCAGAGCTCTGCATAATACACCCCTTCCTCGGACAACGTTTTCCTGGAGTAACTCTCGAACAATGATGCCAATGTTTGAAACATTAACTTTATTGACAAGACCATTGATAGATTTTTTTAGTGCTTCCCATGCTAATCTCTGGAATACAGCACTTGTCTTATCTGTTATCTGTGCTTGCATCATTTTCAGTTTTGCTGGAGGTATATAGGCACCACCAGTTTTGGTTGTTAATGGATCCATTACTGGCTTTTTTATTAATTCCTTAGGTGGTGGCTCAGATTCTTTATTTTCATTCTTTTTGTCTTCTTTACCATTTGTTTCATCTTTCCGTTTCTTAGCATGTCTGACGTCTTCTTCATCACTACTCTTCTTATAATGATGTTCACTCTCTCTTCTGTCATCATTCCTCTCTCTTTTTCTTCCTCTTTCTGAGCCTTGCCCTCTACCTCTTGGGTCTTCAATCTGAATACCTAGTTTATCAGCATATTTATTCCAATATGTATCACTTGTTTTGAGTTGTTTAGATTTTGGTTGCCGTACACTATCTTTATTGTGGTCCTCCCCCCAGTATCGTCCACCTATCTGCGGTTCTTCCGATTCTTGCTGTCTAGTAGAATCCTCATCCTCCGAGCTATGATACTTAGATCTTTTATTATCCCTGGCAGCTCTTTCATCTCTGGAAGTTATATCACCAGAAGCTTTATCATCCTTGGAAGCTTTATCATCCCTGGAAGTTTTATCATCCCTGGATGTTTTATCATCCCTGGATGTTTTATCATCCCTGGAAAGTTTATCATCCTTGCAAGTTTTATCATCCCTTGAAGATTTATTATCTTTGGTAGCTTTATCATCACTGCACTTTTTACTCTTTCTGTCCTCCATCTTTGAATCATGCCTACTGCTTGAATGAGAACGTGATCGAGAGCGAGACTCTTTTTCCTTACTACTGTTCTTTTTGGAATGTGATGGGCTTGCACTTTTGGAGCTGCCATCTGAAGTCTTTAGCTTCTTGCTACGAGCAGCCTCTCTTTCCTTTTCTAAAGTTTCATTCCTCTGGCGAATTTCCTCTTCTATCTCCAACTGTTCTTCTAACTGCCTCTTCTTTCTTAGCAACTCCTGTTCAGTTGTTTCATCACTGTCATATATTCCTGATCTATCGTCTTCCTTCACGTTTTCCTCGCTTTCACTACTACTACTGGATGATTTTTTGCTTTTATGCTTCTTATGTTTCCTTTTTTTCCTGTGATCATCTGGATCAGAACTCCTTTTTATCATTCTTGATTTACCTTTCCCACCACTTCCATGCTTGTCACTATCTGATTTGCCGCTTTCTTTTTTGCCATATTTTTTTACAATTCCTGAATACTCGCTTTCAGTTCCTGATCCCATCTTCTGCTCTACCAAAGTTTTGGTTGCATATCTTTCCCTTACTGACATTTCTTTTTTCTCTGTAACATTATCATCTTTCCTCTCAACATTTATAATGATTTGTTCCCTGGATTTTAAGTCATCTTGTCCACAACCAGATTTTTCTATGATCTCCCTTTCTGAATTTTTATCAGTTTTTTTATATGCCTCATAACTTCCATGTTCTAAAAGTGTATCGTCTTTTAAATTCATTTTAATTTCTGTGCTTGATTTGTCTCCCTCTGATTTGTTTTTAAGATGAAATCCTTCTTCAAATTCCTTTGTCTTTAAAATTTTCATTGGTGTATCAACAGTCTTCAGGCCCTTATTATTCAATTCCTTATTGCCAGTTCCATTATCATCAGGTGAATTTCTCCTGACATTTCTTTCCAACTCAGAATCACTGCTATCAGATGCTTCCCCACTCTCTCTCTCATTTTCATTTGGTGTCTCTTCGGCATTATCTTGTACCAGTTCTAACTTTTCAATTTTATTTTTGATAGGTGCTTGAGTTACATCTGCCGATTCAAAATTTTCAACATTAGCAGCAGAACTCTCATCGGATTTCTCCTCTGCTAATCCACGAGGCACATTTTGAAGTTTTAGTGATTCAAGATCATCATTTGAGCTTTTTGTTCTTTTTCCTGAAATTTTACTACTAGAATTGTTACACGAGCTTTCATCAACATTTTCCTCAGTCAACTTTTCTGCTACCTTTTCAGGACCTAAGCATTTACTATTGGTTTCTGAATTATTTTCTTTTGCCTTTTCAGGACCTAACTTTTCAATGTTAACTTCTAAATTTGCTATTGTCTTTTCACAAACTTTTTCTTCTGCATTTTCTAGAGCTTTCACTGCTGCTTTTTCAGGACCTTTCACCATTGCCTTTTCAGGGACCTTTACTATCGTCATTTCAGGATCTTTTTCTGCTGGGATTTCAGAACCTATTTCTTTTGCCTTTTCAGGACCTTGTATTGTTGACATTTCAAAACTATTTTCTGATGCATTTTCAGGACCCTTTTGTGCTTTACTTTCAGGATATTTTTCTTTTGTACTTTCAAAACCTTTAAGTGTTGCCTCTTCAGGAACCTTTGTCTCTCCAGGATAATTTTCTGTAGATTTATCAGAATCTTTCATTGCCTTCACAAGACCTTTTGTTGCCTTTTCATCACATTTTTCTGTGATTTTTTCAGGATCTTTCATTGCCTTCTCAGGGCACTTTTCTGTAGACTTTTCAGGATCTTTTATTGCCTTTTCAGGGCCTTTAAATATTGCCTTTTCAGGCCCTTTTAATACTGCCTTTTCAGCAACTTTCAACATTGCCTTTTCAGGACCTTTTAATGCTGCCTTTTCAGGACCTTTAATTATTGCCTTTTCAGGACCTTTTATTGTTGCCTTTTCAGGACCTTTTATTGTCTTTTCAAGACTTTCTTCTGTTGCCTTTTCAGGAGCTTTTATTGTGTTTTCAAGACCTTTCTCTGTTACCTTTTCAGGACCTTTTTCTGTTGCCTTTTCAGGATCCTTTATTGATGTCTTTTCAAGACCCTGATCTGTTGCCTTGTCATGACCTTTTTCTGTTGCCATTTCTGGACTTTTCACTGATTTTTCATAATCTTTCTCTGTTGCCACTTCAGGACCTTTTACTACTTTTTCAGAACCTTTTTCTGTTGCCCTTTCATAGCTTTTTTCTGCTACCTTTTTGGAACTTTTTTCAGTTACCTTTTCAGGACCTTTTATTGTTACCTTTTCAGGATCTTTTATTGTTACCTTTTCAGGATCTTTTATTGTTGCCTTTTCAGAATCTTTCATTGCTGCCTTTTCAGGATCTTTTATTGTTACCTTTCCAGGATCTTTTATTGTTGCCTTTTCAGAATCTTTCATTGCTGCCTTTTCAGGACCTTCTGTTGTCTTTTCAGAATAATTTGCTGCCTTTTCGGGATCTTTTAGTTTTGCTTTTTCAGAACCTTTTTCTGTTGTCTTTTCAAGACCTAACTTTTCACTGCTCTCATATAAATTTTGTGTTGAACTTTCAGTACCAAGTTTTTCAATGTTAGTTTCTGAACTTTCTGTTGCCTTTTCAAACCCTGATGTTTTTGGTTTTGAATTTTCTTTTGCCTTTTCAGGACGTAAGTTTTCAATGTTCATATTTAAATTTAGTGCTACATTTTTGTTAGAACATTTATTTTCAATCTCTCTCATCTTATCAGAAATCTTACTAAAGGATTTTTCAGGCTTTGTTTTACCATATTTAGTATCTATAATATCAATATTTTTACTTTCTAACTGCTTTTGACATATCTCTTTCCCAAGTTCTGAGGTAGTTTGCCTATCCATTTTCTTTTTGGACATTTCAAGTTCCGAGTCTTCAGAATCACTGCTAGAGCTCCTATTACTTATTTTCTTTTTGGATGAGCTCTTTTTATAATCGGAATCTTCAGAACTATGATCAGAAGTTGTGTCCACTTTTCTCTTTAATGCTTTTTGAGATATTTTTCCTTTCTCACCAGTTTCTGAATCAGAGTCTGAACTTTCATATTTTTGTGATTTCTTTTCAACAGCCTTTTCATCTTTAACTTTTTCAGTTTTCAGTTCTTTAGGTTTACTTGGTTTAGCATGCTTTTTCTTTCTATATTCATGATCACTAGAATCATACTTCTTAGCAACATCTGTATCTTCATCAGAAGAATCAGTAGTGCTCTCTGATTCTTTCTTGATTTTAGGATCGTCATCTGATGAAACATCACTGTCTTCAGATTCCTTCTTCTTCTTTGTGTCTCCATCAGACGAACTTTCACTACTTGAGTCACTAGTAGATGAACTTTTTCGTGATTTTCTTTCACTTTTTCGACCTCTGCGATCTGTGGAGCGTGATCTCCTGGATCTTTCAGGAGTATATTCTTTATGATGCCTTTCTGACCGCACATTTCGATTACTAAAAACCTCCATCCTATTTCTAGCTCCGTATCTGTCCCAGATTCTACCTCTGCGTCTATATCGTTCATCTCTGCCTCTGTACCTATCCCATGTTTGTTGTTCATCATCAGAGCTAGAATAATCCCTTCCATATCTTCGTCTATCACCTCTCATTTGTTCTCTCTTACGATGATACCTTTCATTTTTTGACGGATATGAAGTCCAACGACGGCGACCTCTGTTCCAACTTCTGTATTTTTCTCTAAGTGATCTGTCCCTGCTCTGACTTCGCTCACGACTTCCACTCCTTCTGTTATACTTTTGATATCTATCTCTGTCCTTTTCCCTTTCACGTCTATTACTTCGCTCCCTATCATGACTCCTCCTGTATCTGTCTCGTCGATCACTCCCAGGGGAGCGAGAATGACTGCGGCTGCCCATCTGGAATATGAAAATTATATGAAGGAAAATAATGTACCACAATCTGTATTGCATGAACAGCAGTGCCTTCATTATTGCTTTTTCTACATATAGTACTGTATATAGAAAGCCTATGGTTACCAATATGTGCCGTAAAACTGTCTAGATTCTAATCAAAATATTTTATTTCCAACAACTGATTTATGTATTGCAGTATTTTATGTTTCTAGCAAACATTCAACCTTGGAATCCCAAAATTAGTCACCAAAGAAGTATCAATCTCTGTCTACATCTCTCAGATTGCTTGAGCAATGATAGTTGTAGGCACAATTAGAGAGCACTGTGTCAACATTCATGTGGTCCAAGACAGTTATGGGCTATCATGGAATGATAACACATAATATAAGATCAACAGATATAACAAACAGAATACATCGCATTTTCTAAAGAACAGAACACAGGAGGACAGTAATACCATAGTAAACACAGCAAAATCTAACCTTAGCAAATTAAAAAGTACAGAACTCTAAGGAACAGGCCTGACATCTTCATTGACACTTATCTTTATAGCAAACATGGATATAAACACTAGCTGCAGCTTTATATGATCCTTTATGGACAATACCAAAAAAATGCATGAAAGTTGCCATGATAAAATACACAAAAATCACAGGCAGATATCAATATTTTCCAGTGGGCAATGGAAATAATACTGGCCAACATTAAACTTATTTTGGTGTGAGTGGAGGGAAAGGAAAGTCTGTGGGTAAGAAAGGGGAGGGGAGGGGGGAAGCTTGGTGGAGAGACATGTTCTGTGGGGTAGGGGAGGGGAGTATGTTGGAGGGAAGCAATGAAGTCTGCTTCTTAAAATACTGTATGTACATTAATAATCTTATAAAATAACTTTTGTTTCAATATTTTGCAGTATTATGAAGTACACTTTAATAAAGGCTCTATTTTTTTCTTATCTTATAATTCGATACTGAAATACTGTGGCAAACCCTTGGCATTCACAGGAGTTATATTCACAAATGGTATAACAAATGCCATATCGTGAAAACTACCTTACAATCTGCAGACATGCCCATATCAAACACAGCACACCCCTGATGTCCCTGGCTTTTGATAAACTGTTCAGATTTTACAAAAAATGAAATACACTTGTGCAATACAGTGCAAACCATTTGTACATTTCCCATCAAGGCAGGGTGACCCAGAAAAAAAGAAACACTTTTATCATCATCATTCATCCCATTAATGTCTTGCCAGAGGCGTGCCTACACTACAGTTATAAAACTGCAGCTTATCAATACCAATCCTTCAGAGTCCTGGAGGACTCATGACAGCCTCATTGTGGGAAAGTACACAGAATTGTGGTTCTTTACAGTGGTCAAAATATTGTACAATAAGTACAGTACTGTGAATAGCTAAGCTCAGCGATTACCACAGGCATGAATATCAAGGGTTTACATCAATAAGCACAAACATATTCATTAAAAAAAAAAAAGAGAGAGAGACAGTTGAATTGGTGTGCTTATAGAGAGAGACATGAAAGAGTGCTATAAGTAAGTTTATTCAGGTACAGGTACCCATAAATAGTTACATAAATTATCATACAAAGCAGCATATATGTAGATTACCTAGGATAATCCAAAAAAAAAAAAAAAATCCAAATAACTTACTTTCATTAGAGTCTTTGTAATATCTTATTATTTAAATCTTAAAAGTTAAAACAGTTCAGTAACTCAACTGTGTGAAAAGAAGTTACAATAAAAGGAGATATACTAGGAACAGGGTAAACTGAATTATTAACATTAGAGAAAAGATCAGATCAAAGTAATAGGTACATGAATGTTACAGTATGCACTATGAGGTGCATAGAGAACATATCACAAAACACATCTTATAGTATAGCATATAAGCAAAATCAAAGTAAACAGGTCAGGTAACACAATGCCCATCCTGGAGTCGCCATGGACTGGGTGAGTAGAATGAGCCTACCTTCAGATTTGGGTTGACTCCTTAGTAGTAAACACTGCTATGTTGATATCGGATTTGCGGACAGAAGAGTGTATGTTTATCGTGGATCTCATGAGTATCATTGGCAAACAGCAACTGTGGCAACTCCCACTTTATATCTAATTCATTAATGCATCTTTTAGTCCCACACCTTTCCCCAAAACTCTACTGTTCACTACTTTTACAATCCTACCCATAAATACCATATGTTAAACAACCATGGTGACATCACACATACATTTTTAAGACTTACTTTTACTAGAAAATAATTCCCCTCTCTCCTACATACTCTAATATGAGCCTCACTATCCACATAAAACTCTTTGCTTTAATAACTTACTACCTATTCCATACATTCGCATCTTCTGCCACAGGGCTATCCTATCCATAAATACAACAAAAGTTACTTACTTTTAGGTACTCTTCATTTACGTGCTTCAGTGTAAACGCTAAAGTCTACATATGATATTTCAAAAAAAGTTTCCGTAATGTTAGTGCTATTATATGTTGTTAGGCATATTACTGTATTGTTGTATGTATGTATGTAGTTAGATGTATAAGGTCATCCAAATTTCTCTTGTAACCAAGCATTAAACACATCGATATAATAGTCATACAGCAGAAATAAATTATGATTTAACCTAAGATAATCCACAAAAGGCAAATATAAGGTTGACTTTCCCAGAGCATAAAATCCAAGCGTAAACCTGGATGCATATATCTTCCCCATGATAATTAATATACCCATCATAGTCTTCTTCCTCAGGATCTGTGCAGTTGATTTAGATTAATATGATTACATTCATGTAAGAGCTATAAACCATTGAGGTCATACAGTACCTGGGGAAATAGGTAAATTTAATTCAGGTACAATTACACAATCTTTAATTATTATTATTATAATCAAGGGGAAGCGCTAAACCCGTAGGATTATACAGCGCCTGGGGGGGGGGGGATGTGGAAGGCATTCAGGCTTAATTCGGGGAACTGGAGCACAGATCCAATTCCCTAAATCAAGAGCCCCTCACCAACAACAAGGAACCTTCCCTGAGGGGACACAATTTTTAAATGATTACGTCTGTCTTACATAATGTGTAAATTATTTTGGATTCCCCCCCCCCCCCCAAAAAAAAAATCAAAAGTGAATTATTTCCAGTGAGGTCTTTCGGGTGGCAATCATGTTCGATGTAAGGAAGGCAAGGTCAGGTTTACTTCCCTATATTAAGAACCCAGACCAGCATCAAGAACTTTCCTCCAGGGATACTGTATTTAGAGATTCCTTCTCCTGATGACGGTACACAGTGCGTTTTGCACAAAGTGTTTAAACATTCATCCCATCATTTGTCTACAACAGCCTACGTGTTTATCAATATCTCAAGGAATAATACATACTGGCACTTACATTTCATCCAGTATGAAGGATACACACTAGCTATTTCTCAAGAAATATCGAAATATCTTCTTATTTTGCGATTATTTCCAAAAATGTCCGCTGTGTTCACACGTCATAGTCGTTCTTGTAAGGCGAGCATCCGTATCCACCGGAGAATCCACAACCCAAAATCTGGATTCTGACTTTAGTTTGCTAGTGATAGAATTCCTTTATGGAATCCACAGTTCGTTTATTATCAATCAGTCCATCAATCAATTTTCATTTCCTTGCAAGATTACATTGAGATTATGAAATTCCAAAAATGAGTTGCAGTGCAAAGAGAGCCACTATCATGCCTAGGCATTATGAGCAGACTTAATTTAATGGCTTACAGACTACTTAATACTAAGAAATTGAACAGATTTAGATTTTGCCACCGAAGTGGCTAGTTTATTGTGCACCCCATATCCATCCTCTGTGGACGGTAGCGCTAGAGCATGTGGATACACAAAAGGCCCAGGAACTAGGCCCCAAAAGGGTTAACAGATGTACATATGGGTTTATATCTACAGTTCACTTATCTGTTACAAGCAAATTTAAGAAATTTGCTTAGTATATCTGGTACCTTATTTTCATTAATAAGATACCTTGACATGTCACAGGTTATTATACTGTCTGTTTCTGTATTCCTCAATAAGTGGACAATTAAGTGGACAATTAAGAAGGTGGCCCGGTGGCCTGGTGGCTAAAGCTCCCGCTTAACACACGGAGGGCCCGGGTTCGATTCCCGGCGGGTGGAAAAATTTCGACACGTTTCCTTACACCTGTTGTCCTGTTCACCTAGCAGCAAATAGGTACCTGGGTGTTAGTCGACTGGTGTGGGTCGCATCCTGGGGGACAAGATTAAGGACCCCAATGGAAATAAGTTAGACAGTCCTCGATGACGCACTGACTTTCTTGGGTTATCCTGGGTGGCTAACCCTCCGGGGTTAAAAATCCGAACGAAATCTTATCTTATCTTATCTTAAGTAGACAGTGTTCAAGACAGTGACCATATGCCTGACCACATAATTTGCATTTAGTTTGATCATCATCTGTGCACCTCCCAAACTGCCAGAAGTACTTGTAACCAAGCCTAAGCCTGGCCACTACAACATCAGTCAGTCTGTTCACATTGCAATTTGCTCCATAAACATACTTACCTACGCTCATGTTATCATAGTGGGTTACAGATCTACTCAGGCTTCTAACTGCATTCCTGTTACAATCATTTTCGTTATTTACTTCTCTCCTAATATTACTCATTATGCTAGACACAGATATACCAAAGTTATATTCTACATTCTTCTTCTGGGTACTCTTCTTGGCTAACATATCAACTTTATCATGAAGGAGTAATCCAATGTATGATGGGGATCCATAGCAATTGTACATTAATCTCTTTGTCCCTGATTTTTGAGTATCTATACCTGGTTTCTCCAATGAGCATGTTGTTGGAGTCATTATATGAGTCAAGAGCATTCAGTGAGGACATAGAATCAGTAATGATGATAGAGACAAGCTCAGTGTCATAAGTTAGCTCTAGCGCCATTAGGATTGCAAACAATTGGTGAGAAGGTTTAGTGTTTACCTGGAGAGAGTTCCGGGGGTCAACGCCCCCGCGGCCCGGTCTGTGACCAGGCCTCCTGGTGGATCAGCGCCTGATCAACCAGGCTGTTGCTGCTGGCTGCACGCAAACCAACGTACGAGCCACAGCCCGGCTGATCAGGAACTGACTTTAGGTGCTTGTCCAGTGCCAGCTTGAAGACTGCCAGGGGTCTGTTGGTAATCCCCCTTATGTGTGCTGGGAGGCAGTTGAACAGTCTCGGGCCCCTGACACTTATTGTATGGTCTCTTAACGTGCTAGTGACACCCCTGCTTTTCATTGGGGGGATGGTAAGTAAGTAAATTTATTCAGGTATACACAAATACAGTTACATAGAATTATCATACATAGCAGCATATGTGTAGAGAACCTAGGATAACCCAAAAAAGTCAGACAGAGTGACTTATTTCCATTGGGGTCCTTTTACCTTATTATTATAATATAAAGGTTATAATATTTTCTTATTATTCTACAATGAAGATAACATCTTATTATCATACTAAAAAGACTATCTACTACACGAGGGTCATTAAGACTATCTACAATACGAGGGTCATTACTAGGGATAAGGTAAAATTTACACGTATTTTAGCTAAAAAATAGAAAATCATTCCCCTCCCTTTCTGTAGCTTCATTCATCAGACACTTTTTGGCATTCTTCTTGAACTGGTCGAGTCGAGTCGAGTCAACTGGTTCATGCTATGACTGGCTTTGGCATGTGCGGGTAGTCTGTTCCATTGCCCAATTTTACTTTAAACTATATTGATCAAACTTATTGTAAACTTCTTTTATTGACCATTTTTATTCCATACTTTTTTAACCTAGTATTTTCAACTACAACTTTTATATCATCCTGTCTACCATCTTACTAGCATATTATAACCAAGTCATTGCCATTTTTATTTTTATCAATTCTTTTT
The DNA here is from genome assembly GCF_038502225.1 of Cherax quadricarinatus. NCBI lineage: Eukaryota > Metazoa > Arthropoda > Malacostraca > Decapoda > Parastacidae > Cherax > Cherax quadricarinatus. The sequence goes on along the minus strand of NC_091337.1, from coordinate 12,450,193 downwards.
TTTTTATTATTATTTTGCTACCTTAATTTGTGTATTTTATCCTGTCAATTTAAATCTAATTATACTCTAATTCTTGTAAACAACTTTTATAAGACAGTGCAATTACAATTGAGAGTCTTGTTCCTTTATTATATTATTAGATTAATCACAGTTTTACTCTAGCTCATTCTAGCTCAATACATAGTCAATACCAAATTCACTATACTAGACCATAGTGCAATTACTAGTGAGAGACTGGTGCTATTTGTAATTTGTATTTTTATATTATTAGACTAAAGTTGTTGTACTATAGCTCTTTCTAGCTCAATACATAGTCAATACCAAATTCACTATATTAGACCATAGTGCAATTACTAGTGAGAGACTGGTGCTACTTTAATTTGTATTTTTATATTATTAGATTAAATTCAGTTGTACCATAGCTCATTCTACCTCAAGACATAGTCAATACCAAATTCACTATATTAGACCATAGTGCAATTACTAGTGAGAGACTAGTGCTATTTTTAATTTGTACTTTTATATTATTAGATTAAACCTATTGTACTTTAGCTCACTCTAGCTCAAAACATAGACTCCACAAAAGTCATTATTAGACCTTAGTGCAATTACAAGTGAGAGTCTTGTTCTATTTTTAATTTGTATTTTTATATTACTAGTTTATACCTAGTTGTACTTTAGTTCATTCCAGCACAACACACAGACAACATCAACTTCATTATGTGTAGTAGTGACTATACCCTACATGACCAAAATACTCTAGCTATATACTTGTCCAAACTTCCAACCACTACAGATATCAGTAGTAAAACTCAACACACAGCTCAGGATATAAATAACCATAATTTTAAACCTAGAAGATGATTGATCACGTTGACCCTGATCTAAACCTCCATAACCTGACACCCAATCAAAACCTATTGGAAAGTAACTGCCTTTATTACACAGCATCACAAGCCACCACTATCCTAAACAATGCTAAAAGTCTATCAGTACTTAACTACAACATCAGGTCCTTAAGCAAACACTATGATGACCTCCTAGCACTCCTTGAATCACTAAAGACACCCTTCTCCTGCATTATTCTTACTGAGACCTGACTTAAGCAGGACACAATAGATATCTACCCTCTACCAGGATACACAGCAATTCACAACTGCAGAACAAACCAAGTTGGGGGTGGTATTGCAATCTATTACTCTAACCAATTATCTTGTCTTAGCACCACTTGCTTTAGTGATGAATATGGGGAATACATTTTTGCTAATTTTACTGTAAAAAACCTTAAGACGCCTATAACAATCGGTGCCATTTACCGGATACCTCACACAAACATCCCAAATTTCAGTGAGAAATTAAAGTCACTAATAACAAACAGACAAATGAATAAGCACCACCTTCTCTTAGCTGGAGACTTCAACATCAACCTTGGCTTACTAGATGATCAGCCTGTAACTGATTTCATCAACAATATGAACAACACACTTCTCATACCAACAATAACTAAACCAACCAGGCTCACTGAGACAAGTGCAACCATAATAGACCACATATGGACCAATATACTAGCCCCCCTTAAATCAGGGATAATCACAGATAGCACTACAGACCACTACCCTACCTTCCTCCTGACAAACATTAGTAAACCACCACTTGAATACAACAAAGTCTCATTTAGACTCCATGACGAGGCCTCATTAAGGAAATTCACAGCTGACCTAGAGACTGTTGATTGGCCTACAGAATTCTCCAAGGCCAGTGGTATTGATGACTGGACAGACATCTTTCTTAACAAATTACTTAGACTATACAACAAACATTGTCCTATAAAAACAAAACAGATCACAAACAAACGGCTTGGTTGCCCATGGCTAACCAGCACCATTCTGAAATCCATTGACAAGAAACACCAATATGAAAAGCAATATAGACAGGGCTTAATACACAAAGATACTCTTAAACACTATTCATCAGCTCTCACCAAAGTAATAAAAAAAGCCAAACAACTATACTACTCCAGTAGATTTACAGACACTAGAGGAGATATAAAAAAGACCTGGAAAACACTCTCTCAGATTCTAGGGACCCACAAACTGAGAAAAACCAAGAATATTGTCCTAACTAAACCTAATGAAACACCACTACATCCCACTGACACAGCTAACAAGATAAACGACTTCTTCTCAAACATAGGATCTAATCTCGCCAGTAAAATCCCACATACCAATGCCCATGCCGGAGACTACCTAGATTGAAATTTCCTAATTCCTTCTATCTTGCACCAACTGAGCCCACGGAAGTCATTGAGATCATAAAGTCACTTAAAAATAACTCGAGGAATCTGTCTCATGTCCCACCATTACTGTACAAGCGAGCGGCCCATGTCCTTTCGCATGCTATTTCATTACTTTTTAACAAGTCAATAGAGACTAGCACCTTCCCGAAACTACTCAAGATGGCAAGGGTTACACCAATACATAAAGGTGGTGACCCTACAGACTTAAACAACTATAGGCCAATATCTAACTTACCATTGCTATCCAAAATCTTTGAGAAACTCGTGCACAGGAGACTGTATTCATTTATAATGGCTCAAAACATACTCAACCCCTGCCAGTTTGGATTCAGGAAAAATAAAAGCACTAATGATGCAATCATAAAAATGCTAGATCTGCTTTACACAGCATTGGAAAATAAGGAATATCCACTAGGAATTTTTATTGACATAAGAAAAGCTTTTGACACAGTAAACCACGAAATCCTACTCCACAAACTTGACCACTACGGTATAAGAGGCCATGCGCTTGCTTATTTCAAATCTTACATTACTAATAGGTATCAGTACGTCACCATTAAAGACACAGCATCAGCAACACGGCCACTTGATACTGGAGTTCCGCAGGGAAGTGTCCTTGGTCCCCTGCTCTTCCTCATATACATCAATGACCTTCCAAACGTATCCCAACACCTGAAACCCATTGTCTTTGCTGATGACACGACTTATTTCATCTCTCACCCTAATCTTGCCACCCTCAACACCATTGTGAATGAGGAGCTGATTAAAATATCGACTTGGATGACAGCCAATAAACTTACGCTTAACACTGACAAAACTTACTATATCATGTTTGGTAGCAGAGCAGGAGATGCACAAATTAACATTAAGATTGACAACACTCTAATTACCAGAAATAATGGGGGAAAATTCCTAGGCTTATACCTTGACAACAACCTGAATTTCAGCACCCATATCCAGCATATAGCCAAAAAAGTATCCAAAACGGTTGGGATCCTCTCCAAGATACGATACTACGTGCCGCAAAATGCCCTTCTCACACTATACCACTCACTTATTTATCCATACCTCACCTATGCTATTTGTGCTTGGGGATCAACTGCAGCAACACACCTAAAGCCAATAATAACCCAACAAAAAGCTGCAGTAAGAATAATCACTAAATCCCATCCCTGGCAGCACACCCCCCCCACTCTTCAAAGATCTAAACTTACTCCCAGTTCAGTACATCCACACTTACTACTGTGCAATCTATATCTACAGGGCCTTAAACTCTAATATCAACCTTGACCTAAAACGCTTTCTTGATAGTTGTGACAGAACCCACAGGCATAACACCAGAAACAAACATCTCTACGACATTCCCCGTGTCCGACTAAACCTGTTACTAACTTGTCATGATTGTGACCAGACTTACCTGGAGTTCATTACCTTTGTAAATTGTGAGTTCATTACCTTTGTAAATTGTGAGTTCATTACCTTTGTAAATTGTGAGTTCATTACCTCTGTAACTTGCTCAGCTATCAAAACTTTGGAGTCCACTCCCTGGACCAATTATGTACCTCTGTAATCTTTTGACTACCACCCACAGGATGGGTATGGGGTGCATAATAAACATATTAAACTAAAACTAACGACTAAACCTTTACAAAAATTCAATGTATGTCAAAGGCCCTAAAATCTGGAATACCCTACCTGAGAACTCTAGAACTGCAGACACATTCATCACCTTCAAAACTACCATTAGAAAACTTCTTATCTCCCTGATACACCCCGTCAACTAACTACACGAATACCACCTGGTGGTTCACACTTACACTCGCTCACTCATTTGACCATAAACAGAAATATTAATCTCAGTCTTAAAATAATGAATCCTGTGATACTCCAATACTGAAACTATATACTGTGCCAAAACAAAAGCATTCACATTGCTAAACTCACAAACTAGTATTTAGTCACTTAGCCATAATACCAACTTACCTCATAATTTGTAATATTTTACAATTAAGAATAAAACTAAGTATGCCCGAAATGCCTAGCCATGCTAAGCGTTCTAGTGGTACACTCTGTAATCACAATTTTACTACATGTAAACCAAACAATAACCAAATTTCTGTAAACTCAGCATTGTAATCCTTATAGAGAATAAACTTTGAATTGAATTGAATTGAATTTGAATTTGAATTGAATTGAATTGAATTCCTTTATTGCTGTACAATAAAAGGTGTTTGACGCCTGGCCACTGACTGTGGGTACTACAAAGTTGTGCTCTCTCCCCCTAGTACTATGATTGCTTTGGTTCCCAACCTTGACAAAATTGACAGCAAGATATTCTGGACACTGTTCGTGAGCAATTTTATAAACATGATTTAGCTTCAGTTGTTTTACTCTGTCTTCAACATTCAGCATATCCAACTGCATATCCAACTGGTGCATGGTCTGCCAAGTCTTTTGCTTTCGTAGTGAGTGATTTTCGTGTGCAAGTTCGGTACTAGTCCCTCTAGGATTTTCCAGGTGTATATAATCATGTATCTCTCCCTCCTGCGTTCCAGGGAATACAGGTTTAGGAACTTCAAGCGCTCCCAGTAATTGAGGTGTTTTATCTCCGTTATGCGCGCCGTGAAAGTTCTCTGTACATTTTCTAGGTCGGCAATTTCACCTGCCTTGAAAGGTGCTGTTAGTGTGCAGCAATATTCCAGCCTAGATAGAACAAGTGACCTGAAGAGTGTCATCATGGGCTTGGCCTCCCTAGTTTTGAAGGTTCTCATTATCCATCCTGTCATTTTTCTAGCAGATGCGATTGATACAATGTTATGGTCCTTGAAGGTGAGATCCTCCGACATAATCACTCCCAGGTCTTTGACGTTGGTGTTTCACTCTATTTTGCGGCCAGAATTTGTTTTGTACTCTGATGAAGATTTAATTTCCTCATGTTTACCATATCTGAGTAATTGAAATTTCTCATCGTTGAACTTCATATTGTTTTCTGCAGCCCACTGAAAGATTTGGTTGATGTCCGCCTGGAGCCTTGCAGTGTCTGCAATGGAAGACACTGTCATGCAGATTCGGGTGTCATCTGCAAAGGAAGACGCGGTGCTGTGGCTTACATCCTTGTCTATGTCAGATATGAGGATGAAGAACAAGATGGGAGCGAGTACTGTGCCATGCGGAAAAGATCTTTTCACCGTAGCCGCCTCAGACTTGACTCTGTTGACTACTACTCTTTGTGTTCTATTTGTGAGGAAGTTATAGATCCACCTACCAACATTTCCTGTTATTCCTTTAGCACGCATTTTGTGCGCTATTACTCCATGGTCACACTTGTCGAAGGAAACAAACCATACCACGGGAGGGGATAGAACCCGCAATCAGTCGCGTCGCGTTAGGGACGGTCTGGAGTTTTGAGACTCTCTGATAAGATAAGATTTCGTTCGGACTTTTAACCCCGGAGGGTTAGCGACCCAGGATAACCCAAGAAAGTCAGTGCGCCATCGAGGACTGTCTAACTTATTTCCATTGGGGTCCTCAATCTTGTCCCCCAGGATGCGACCCACACCAAGGTACCTATTTGCTGCTAGGTGAACAGGATAACAGGTGTAAGGAAACGTGTCGAAATGTTTCCACCCGCCGGGAATCGAACCCGGGCCCTCCGTGTGTGAAGCGGGAGCTTTAGCCACCAGGCCACCGGTGCAATCGTGTCATTACGATTTCGTGAGATTTGTCTAAGGCTTTTGCAAAGTCTATGTATATTACATCTGCATTCTTTTTGTCTTCTAGTGCATCTAAGACCTTGTCGTAGTGGTCCAGTAGTTGGGACAGACAGGAGCGACCTGCTCTAGACCCACGTTGCCCTGGGTTGTGTAATTGATGGGTATCTAGATGGGTGGCGATCTTGCTTCTTAGGACCCTTTCAAAGATTTTTATGATATGGGATGTTAACGCTATCGGTCTGTAGTTCTTGGATATTGCTTTACTGCCCCATTTGTGGAGTGGGGCTATGTCTGGTGTTTTTAGTAACTGTAAATTACCTAGGATAACCCCCAAATATGTCAGTGATTTATTTCCATTGGGTTATTGTTTCCTAACATTATACAGTTCACGTAATTCAAACATTTTTATGTGGGACTGTTATTTGAATCCATCTTGATTCAATAGATTTATTATGCAACCCATACCAGAATTATTTTTGCATAACATTTGGCATTTCCATGAATGACACAATTAGTGTTAAGTAATCTCCGTGACACTGATGTTCGGTAATCAAAAGATTAGACACATAATGGGTCCAGAGACCGGGATCCACTGTATCCTGGGACACGTATCTTACGAGTGTTGGTCGGGATCCACTGTATCCTGGGACACGTATCTTACGAGTGTTGGTCGGGATCCACTGTATCCTGGGACACGTATCTTACGAGTGTTGGTCGGGATCCACTGTATCCTCGGACACGTATCTTACGAGTGTTGGTCAGGATCCACTGTATCCTGGGACACGTATCTTACGAGTGTTGGTCGGGATCCACTGTATCCTGGGACACGTATCTTACGAGTGTTGGTCGGGATCCACTGTATCCTGGGACACGTATCTTACGAGTGTTGGTCGGGATCCACTGTATCCTGGGACACGTATCTTACGAGTGTTGGTCGGGTAGGATAGTAAAGGGCCACGTCAGTTCCCCTGGCTTCTAATAGTATGTTATTTTTCCTCTAAGCTACCTTGTCCATAATTACTATTGCATTTGCCTTGTCTGCTTTCGTAAGGAAAGATCCTGGACTTCAACTTACGACAGCAGACAAAACAAATGCGACAGTAATTATGGACAAGGTAGATTATAGGGAAAGAATAAACATGATATTAGGAGACAGGGAAACTCACGCGCCTATTAAGATGTGGTGAAAAGTGTCTCCAAACTTCAGTGCTCTATGACCCTTATGGGTTTAGTACTTATGATAAGAATAAGAATCCATACTTCAGTGGTATAGAAAAATAATGATTTTTTTTTATTCGCCGGTATTCTCCCGGCCCGGGTCTTTTCCAAGTAGTGGTGACCCGGCCTTGGTTCCCTATCTGGGGAGTGTCCATGGGAGTCCATGGGAGGAGGTATAAGTACCCCCTCATCTTTGGGACCAACTGTCCCCAGGCCTAGCCACATTCCTCGCCCTCACGGGGCTCGTAGGAAGAAGCTAGGCCTCTGGTCTGCCATCTGCCCCGCCCCAAAGGGGCTCGTGGGGATGGCAGCCATATGAGCTGCAGATGGTAGCAAGCTCAGGCCTTCTCAAAAAAAAAAAAAATATTATAATCATAACCATGATTTTTAAAGAGGTGGACCGGTAACCCTGCGGAAGTCCTCGTTCAAATAACCAAAAGCTCCAGCTGTGGCTCATCATATGACTAAGACCCACCCCAGGAAATACTTGTCCTGATTTCTGGCAAATATTATACCTACCTACCTTCAGTGGTAGGATTCATACGGCTACCGAGCCTCTGTAGCCCTTAACTGAAGATAAGAGATAAGATAAGAACACCAACTAAAAGGAAACTTACTCGCTGGCCTTGATAGTTCGTGCACATCACTGTGTTCTACATATCGATGGCATAATCTCGAAATAATTTTTTTAGGGCGCTTGTTTCTCCTCATTTTTCCGGGTATAGATTATGGGACACCAGATACATTTATTTTTCTGTGACATTTTCTCGAACTTTGTGAGGGAGCCTGTTACCAATCCTAATGTAGCGTGAGTGTGTCACACTTCCCAGGGTTTAGGTAGCCAGTTCACCATTCTTGTTTGAGAAGGCTTGTTTATGGGCTCTGTCAGTAATTCAGTTTCAAGTTTGGGAATTATTTCAGCCCCAGACACTGGAAGACAAGACTCAACACAACTTGCTATATAGAAGCCCTTATTTACAAACAACAACAATCACGTATTTGACATACATTGTCCTGGTGAGTCTACTAATTCTTCTTGGTCATTTAAGCATCATTAATACTCATTTTAATTTATTAACCGACAATGCAGTTTTCTATCTTTCAATTATTGGGGGATCATTACAATTTGAAAATGAAAATGAAAATTCTTGGCTTCATATCAAGAAGTATAAATAATAGAAGGCCAAGGCTTATACGTACTTCTATTTTATATATCTTTGGTTATGCTTCATTTAGACCACATTGGTCATTTCTGGTCTCCATATTACAGAATGTACATAAATGCACTGAAAAATATGCAGGGAAGTGCACAGGAAAATGTGCAGAGAGGAATGATGTTGGTCCCATATATCAGAAACCTCTCCTGCGAGGAGAAGCCGATGGCATTGAATTTCCTCTCTGGAAGGATGTAGAATTGAGGAGGAGTAAATAAAGAGGACATAAATACATGGTGAAGATATAAAAGAATAGAGTAGCAATACTATGGCTGGAACAGCTCACCAAAAGTCCACACTTAGAAGAGAAACCTTATAACAACATTTTGGTCAGTCCTGGAACATTGTCAAGTTATAGCAATGGTTCAGGATGGACCAAAGTACATGTTTGTGGTGAGATTATGAACATATATAACCAAGACAGGACTTACAGCAATGGCTTTAAGTTGGACAAATTTAGATTATAAAGGATATAGAGAAGTACTGGTTTGGCAATATAGTTGTAGATGAGTGGAACAAACTCTTAGTAAATTTAACCCTTGACTTGATAGGGAGAAAATGCAGCTCATACAAATAAAAACTGGTGGGAACCCCAGTTGGGAGTGAAAATACTAGTCCTGCTGCATGATTCAGTGCAGTGGGGGTAAGGAAATAGTTTAGATTATTAGCATATAATTATCATTGGATGTTCTGTGGAAGTGATCTTAGGGATGGGACTTATCCTCCCCTTCCCTGCATCAAATCTGAATGCTTCCCATTTCCCAAGCACTATATAACCCCTGTGGGTTAAGTACTTTTCCCTGAGTAAGATAGATAAAAGTGATAGAAGTCAGAGATGCTTAAATATCTGCTTAATAACATTTCAGGAATGATGTCAGCAGAACCAGATTATGGAGCTGCTCTTGGGCTCATCAAACACCTTCCTACAGAGGAACTTCGTGATCTTGTGAACAATGATGATAAGCTCACTGAGCTTATGAAGGACCTACCACAGGTTTGTTCCAGTATATTGTTTGAGACCAATCTGATGTACAGTATTTTACAATGTTAGATGCCTTATATAATGATGAATTTAGGAGGGTATGTAAAGGAAGGAAATTAGAAGTGAATATAGGAAAGAGCAAGGCGATGATGGTAACAATTGAATTAGGTAAAATATTGGATATAAGATTGGAGAGATGGAGTATGAAGGAAGTGAATGTGTTCAGATATTTGGGAGTGGACTTATCAGCAGACGAAGTGAACCATAGATTTAATGAAGGGAAAAAATGGGCAGTGTATTAAAGCATTTGTGGAGACAAAGAACATTATCCATGTTAGCAAACGGGGGAATATATGAGAGTATAGTGGTACCAATATTCTTATATTGGTGTGAATCATGGGTTGTGAATCTTGCAGCAAAGTGGTATACCTGGAGTATACCTGGAGGGTATTTCAGGGATATAACTGAATTATACCTGGAGAAGGTTTCAGGGATGAACTCCCCTGTGGCCCGGTCCATGAGCAAGCCTCGTGGTGGATCAGGGCCTGATAAACCAAACTGTTACTGCTGGCTGCATGCAAACCAATGTACAAACCACAGTCCGGTTGGTCGGGAACTGACCAACCAGACTGTGCTTGTCCAGCTCCTTGAAGACAGCTAGGGGTCTATTGGTAATCCCCTTATGGATGCTGGGAGGCAGTTGAACATTCTTGGGCCTCCTGACACTATGTCATCTTTAGCATACTCTTGGTGTGCTTGCTTTTCATTGGGGGGATGTTGCACCACTTGCCGAGTCTTTTGCTTACATAGGGAGTGATTTCTGTGCAGATTTGGAATTAGTCCCTCTTAAGATTTTCTAAGTGTATATTATCATGTATCTTTCTCAGATGCATTCCAAGGGACTTGAACCATTCCCAGTAATTTAAGCATTCTATTGTTCGGTGAAAGTTCTTTGTTTATTCTCCAGGTCTGCATTTTCACCTGCCTAGAAAGGGGCCGTTAGTGTACAGCAATATACCAGCCTAGAGAGAACAAGCAATTTGAAGAGAATCATCATTGGCATGGCATCCCTAGTTTTGCAGGTTCTCATTATTCATCCTATCATTTTCCTAGCAGATGTGGTAGAGACATTGTTGTAATCTTTGAAAGTGAGATTCTATGACATTATCACTCCTAGGTCCTTAACATTAGTTTTTTGCTGTACTTTGTGGTTGGAATTTATTTTATACTCCGATCTGTTTTGCACAATTGTTGGATATCCAATTGGTTGGTGATCTTGCTTCTTGGAACCCTTTCAAAGATTTTTATGATGTGGGACATTAGTGCTCTTGGTCTGGAGGCAGTGGGATGTGTCCAAGGGCAATGTGTAATGTAAATATTATGCAGAGAATTTATAGCTTGCAAATTAGGTGGTGTGGAGTTCCTGTAAGTATTATCCAGAGGGCTGAGGAGGGGTTGTTGATGTATTTTGGACATTTAAAGAGGATGAAGCAAAATAATGTGACTTGGAGGGTGTATAAATCTGTAGTAGAGGGAAGGTGGAGTAGGGGTCTGCCTTCAGAAAGGTTGGAGGGAGGGGAGTAAAGGAGGTTTTCTGTGCAGGGGGCTTGGATGTCCAGCAGGCATGTGTGAGCATGTTAGATAAGAATGAGTGGAGACAAATGACGAGTTGTTGGAGTGTGAGCAAGGTAACATTTTGTGAAAGGATTCAAGGAAACCAGTTAGCAGGACTTGACTCCTTGAGGTGGAAAGTGTAGTGCCTGCACTCTGAAGGAAGGGTGAAGATATTTGTAGTTTGGGGGAGGCATCTGAACTGTTGTATTGGCATGCCTCTGGCAAGACAGTGATGGAGTGAATGATGGTGAAAATGTTTCTTTTTAGGGTTACCATACCTCAGTGGGAGATGACCATTGTGTTAGAAAGAAAAACTATGTTTTTCTGTAAATGAACAAGAAGAATGTAAGAATGAATATCATTGCAGTTAAGATCACTCCATTTAAGATCACAGTGCCAAAGGTAATGATTTTTCATATTATAATTTTTGAAATTCACAGTGGGTATAGCACACTGTTTTGCCATTTTTATGTAATGTTACTTTATTTACAAATCTTCAGAAAGTCTTTGTTGATTTAAACTTTAAAAACTTGTGTAGGTTTATAAAAACTGTTGAAGTTTGACAGTCTGACTATATTATATTGGATGAAGGACTTTCTGTTTGAAAGGAAAGTGCAAGCAACAAGAGGAAAAATGTTCTCATGAGAAAATGTTGATTAAACAACAGATGGATGATAATGCAGTAATTCATGTATACTAGTGCCATGTATAACAATAGAAATGGAAGAAAGCTACATAAAGAATATAGATTGTGTGATAAAATATTGAAAGCCTAAGACAGAAGAATCTATGAATAATTATAGACAATACCACTGGAATACCTTCTTGATATATGTATGGCAAATTTATATAAAAGATTTTCACAACATACCAGTTACAGTGCTCCTCACGGCATTATGCCGGGTGAGCGCTCACATGCCTTCCGTGGTGAGAGGAAGTGTTTCACTTTTGTCTCTCATCCACCCCATCTTTTGTCTGGTCTCTCCCTTGGTTTTGGGGCTATACATGTTTGACTATGGGTAAAAGGAAGTCTTTAACACCTGAAACAATAGATCAAATCATAGGGCTTCACAAAGCTGGGCACCAGATGAAAGAAATGTTGATGTGTGTGAGCGTTCAGTGAGGAACTGGGTGGAGCGTTTCAAGGCTGATGGTGGTGCCAAGATACCATTTGCCAAATCTTGGCCTGGCCCCTCAAAGAAGACATCTGTTCATACCTTAACTGTGTTAAAGAAGCAGTTAGAGAGTACACCTAAGATAACTGCTAGAGAATTGAAAGAAAAGAACCCAAATCTTCTATCAGAGGTGTCTGTAAGAACTGTTAGCAGATGTGTGTCAGAATTTGGCTACAGTAGTCACTGCCAGGTTAAGAAACTAATCTTCTCCAAGCCACAGAAGAAAGGTAGGCTGGATTATGCAAAGAAATATCTTCACTGGAATCCTCAACAATGGTCAGAAGTACTTTGGAGTGATGAAGCAACCTTCACTGTCACCTGTAACCATGGTGAACATGTGTACCGGCCCAGAAATAGTGACCCACTAGACCCATGCTACGCCTGTAGGACCAACAAACACCCACACTCGCTCATGGTTTGGGGGTGTTTCAGTACTCAGAGTGTTGGTACACTCATTGTGCTTCCCAAAAAAACAGTATATGAACCAGTATAATTACCTGGAGTTATTGTGTGGCAATTTACCTGAGACGTTTGACAAGTGTGGGGCTATGGTTTTTATGCAGTATGGTTCACCATGTCATACCACCAAATCTGTAGTTCAGTGGCAAAAGGACTGTGAAGTGAGGTTCTTTAATGACTGGCCAGGCAATTTCCCAGACCTAAACCCTATTGAGAACCTCTGGTCAATAGTGAGACGAAGTTTACTGGGCAAGGATATCAGTTCCATCCTGTGGCTGGAGGCTGCTCTACATGAGGCATCGAATAATATATCTCCCCAAACCCTCAAGAATTTGTGCGAGAGCCTTCCTACATGGCTGATGGATGTGATTAAACATTGCACCAAGTATTGAAACCTCAGTAAGTGTGCAGATATATATACAGTGGACCCCCGCATAACGATCACCTCCGAATGCGACCAATTATGTAAGTGTATTTATGTAAGTGCGTTTGTACGTGTATGTTTGGGGGTCTGAAATGGACTAATCTACTTCACAATATTCCTTATGGGAACAAATTCGGTCAGTACTGGCACCTGAACATATACTTCTGGATTGAAAAAATATCGTTAACCGGGGGTCCACTGTATATTATAATCTTTAATGGTATGTGTTTGTGTTTTGGTACGTGTGTGGGGAAGGGGCAGCATAATGCCGTAATGAGCACTGTAGGTAAGCCAAAATTGGTATAGTAATTTCTGTGTAATGTATAATTTACTTGTGGTTATTTAACTTTTGTCATGGCTATATGTACCAATATTTTGTCTTATTTTACAGTAACTGTATTGAAAAGTACATCACATTATCTTCTTGAAGAGTGATATTAACATACTGTACAAGTGTTCTTTCATATTAGCGGTATTTATTAACTATTATTTTAACGTTACAGGTAAGTAATTTTGCATTTTAGATAAAACTTGTAATGAAGAAGCCTATTTAAAAATTAACTATGTATATTATCCTCCAACAGATGAAGAACTTAGCAAGTGAACAAGAAATGTTACTAGCAGCAAACAAATCCTTGGCAGAATTCAATTTGTCCCTTGAACCTAAATTGTCACAGGTAACCAATAATTTATCACTGAACTGTGTAATAGTTAGCCTATTGTAATAAGTTTCTTGGTCGTGTAATTAATTTTCTTAGCCTAGTAGTCCTCTGGTGAAAGAACTAACTGGAACTGAAAGTTTTGTTTTGTCTGGATTCAGAGTTGGTACATATATTTTGGGGCACATGATCTGCTTGGGATTCTGAAAAATATGGAAATTTGGTACCACATTGCAACTAATAATTAATGAAAAATCAAGTGCCAGTATAATATTGATTATTTCTAGCAGAAAATTTGAATTTTTGTTGTTGGGTAAAGGGTTGCAATGGTCTTGTGTCAAAGTATGGAGTAAAGTCCTTAAAGGTTGTCCACATAGTATTTGGCTCCAAAAAAAATTTCATATGCATACCACAATGCAAGAGAGGAAAAGAGAAGCACCACATGTTTAAGGAGTTGGGGGACCCAGATAATAAAGTTCAGATCAAGAAGTATGAGGATTAGAGCAGATACTCCACAGAATTGGATTTGGTGGGATTTCACAGACTTGCCCCTCAAGGGAGGTTCCTTGACGTTGGTGAGGGGCTCTTGATCTAGGGAATTGAATCTGTGCTCCAGTTCCCTGAAGTGAGCCTGAATACCTTCCATCTCCCCTTCCCCGCATGTGCTGCATAATCTTATGGGTTTAGTGCTCCCCCATGATTATAATAATAATAATAATAATAATTCACAGACAGGAAGTGCTGGCAACAAGTTGAAGGTGATAGAGATAGGTCACTAGCCAAAAGTGGCCAATGCACAACTGCTTTTGTGTTACTTTTAGAGCCCAGTCAGTGGCATGCCACAGGAACATACCTTTAACCCTTTCAGGGTCGACAGGGCCTCTCAGAAACTTGTTCTCAGGGTCGCCAAAATTAAAAAAAAAATTATTTTTTCTTATGAAAAGATAGAGAATCTTTTCCCAATCATAATGGCACCAAAAGTATGAAATTTGATGGAAAACTTGCGGAATTATGCTCTCGCGAAGTTAGCGGTCTCGACGATGTTTACGCATCGGCAAGTTTGCCCACTTTGAGCCCTATTTTCGGACAATTCCACTGTACTAGTCGACAAAAATCATGAATATTTTGCTAGAACTCCATTTTTTCTATCGAATGAGTGCAAGAAACCACTTACCGATTTTAACTATCCAATACAGTGGTCAGAATTTAGCAATTTTGCCAATTTCACACAAATTTCGAAAGATGCCAATTTCCAAATAGGGTCCAGAATAAACAAGAAAGACATTCCTGGCACTAAAATGACATTTCCTCTGTTCATTAGCCATGTCCCAATGCCCCTCTTACATTCTTTTGCTTTCCACTTTGAATTTTTATTCTCACAAAAATAGAAGATTTACTGTTATGCTGACTACTGCATTAGTGTAAAAAATGGTATAAATAATATTGGCACACTTGTGAAAGAATATTAGACTCACCAGTTGACGTATATTGGACGCTTTGCATGATTTGTTTACTTTTGAACTTTGGTAAAAATCGAACATTTCTGCTACTTTGAGCTCAATTTCAAGGTATTTTTCATTGTAAAATCAGTCAAAATCATCTCAATTTCTGTAATATGTCTTCCATTCTATAGAATGAGACCAGGAAAACTAGAATACAACAATAAATACCATACGAAAATACAGTGCAAAGTCGCTGTTTTAATCCAAAAACACCGTCAGTTATTTTTTCTCATTACGCACTGTGCTGCAGGATTTTTTTTATACTATGCACACTGACCACATAGACCCATTCTTTCATATGTAGGCTTACCAGCTTTCTCTCACTAGATTTGAGGGCGCTAGAATTTAGGCATACTAGTACGTCAAAAACCCTAGTGCGTAAGCCGTACTAGTATGGCTGAAACCCTGAAAGGGTTAAAGGACCAACTGAGCTAAGTGCTGAGGACCAGTGAGGATTCCAGATCTGCTTGCCAGAGGTAGCATAGCTGAAAACAGGAGAAATAATGCAGTTGGTGACACTGTTAACCCTTTGACTGTTTTCGACGTATAAATACGTCTTACGAGCCAATGTTTCTGACGTATATATACTCAATAATTCTAGCGACTTCAAATCAAGTGGGAGAAAGCTGGTAGGCCCACATGTGAGAGAATGGGTCTGTGTGGTCAGTGTGCACCACATAAAAAAAATCCTGCAGCACACATTGCGTAATGAGAAAAAAAAAACTCTGATCATTTTTTTGGAATAAAACGCCGACTTTGAGGTGTATTTTCGTATAGTATTTATCGTTGTATTCACGTTTTCATGGTCTTAGGTGATAAAATGGAGAACATATTACAGAAATAGAGATGATTTTCATTACTTTTACGATGAAAACGACCTTGAAACTGAGCTCAAAGTAGCGGAAATGTTCGATTTTTACCAATGTTCAAGAGTAAATAAATCACACCACACGTCCAATACACGTCAACTGGGGAGTCTAATATTCTTTCACTAGTGCACTGATATTATTTATACCATTTTTACAATAATGCAGTCGTCTGCATAACAGTAAATTTTGTATTTTTTTGTATGAATAAAAAATCAAAATAGAAAGCAATAATAATATAAGAGGGGCCTAGAGATGTGACTAATGAACAGAGCATATGTTATTTTAGTGCCACGAATGTCTACCTTGTTTATTCTGGACCCTATTTTGAAATTGGCATCTTTTTTATTTTGCGTGAAATTGGCCAAATTGCCAATTTCTGACCACCATATTGGGTAGTCCAAATTAGTAAATGGGAGGTTTCTTGTACTCAGCTGATAGATAAAATGGAGTTCTAAAGAAATAGCTATGAGTTTGGTCAACTGGAACAATGGAATTGGCTGAAAATAGGGCTCAAAGTCGGCGAAATCGCCGATACGCATATGTCGCCGAGACCGCTAACTTCGTGAAAGCATAATTCCACGAGTTTTCGACCAAATTTCGAACTTTTGGTGTCATTACCATCGGGAAAAGATTCTCTATCATTTCATAAGAAAAAATAATTTTTTTTTTTTTTAAAAATTGAGCGACAGAATGACAGTTTCAGAGAGGGGCCTGAAACAGTCAAAGGGTTAAGATCACTTCTTGTGTTCTCTTGCCTAGAGTACTGTTTGGTGTTGATGGCTTTGTTCAGCACTGGAAGAGAGTGAGGGAGAAAGAGAGAATGATGAAAAAATACCTCATTAGTTCTTCCATCAAGATGAAGGGAAATGTGTTCATAAATGGATGTCTAACAAAAAAGAAACAATCTACTGTATAGGCTAAAAAACTCAGGCATGAGCATAAGGACAGCATTTATCACTGCTTCATTCAAGATGTCAAAATCATTGTTAAAAATCAGCCACAGGTCATACGTTTGAAATACAAATTAGCAGAATTCCTTAGATATGCAGGCTTGACTGAGACTTTATAGTCCACAGCTCATACCTATTAACCCTTTGACTGTTGCAGGCCCCTTTCTGAAACTGTCATTCTATGTCGATAAATTTTTGGAAAAAAAAAATATTTTTTCTTATGAAATGATAGAGAATCTTTTCCCGATGGTAATGACACCAAAAGTACGAAATTTGGTCGAAAACTCACAGAATTACGCTCCCGCGAAGTTAGCGGTCTTGGCTACATATACGTATCGGCGATTTCGCCGATTTTGAGCCCTGTTTTTGGCCAATTCCGTTGTTCCGGTTGACCAAACTCATAGCTATTTCTTTAGAACTCCATTTTTTCTATCAGTTGAGTACAAGAAACCGCCCCTTTACCGATTTGAACTACCCAATAAAGTGGTCAGAAATTGGCAATTTGGCCAATTTCACGAATTAAAAAAGATGCCAATTTTAAAATAGGGTCCAGAATAAACAATGTAGACATTCTTGGCATTAAAATAACATATCCTCTGTTCATTAGTCACGTCTCTAGGACCCTCTTATATTACTATTGCTTTCTATTTTGATTTTTTATTCATACAAAAAAATACAAAATTTACTGCTATGCAGACTACTGCATTATTGTAAAAATGGTATAAATAATATCAGTGCACTAGTGAAAGAATATTAGACTCCCCAGTTGAAGTGTATTGGACGTGTGGTGTGATTTGCTTACTCCTAAACATTGGTAAAAATCGAACATTTCTGCTACATTCAGCTCAATTTCAAGGTCGTTTTCACCATGAAAGTAATTAAAATCATCTCTATTTCTGTAACATGTTTTCCATTTTATCACGTGAGACCATGAAAACGAGAATATAACTATAAATACTGTACGAAAATACACCTCAAAGTCGGCGTTTTAATCCAAAAAAAATGATCATTTTTTTTTTCTCATTATATGCTGCGTGCTGCAGGATTTTTTTAATGTGGTGCATACTGCCCACACAGACCCATTCTCTCACGTGTGGGCCTACCAGCTTTCTCCCGCTTGATTTGAAGCCGCTAGAATTTACGCGTATAAACAGTGGCGTGTAAGATGTATATATATGACTGAAACAGTCAAAGGGTTAATGTCCACACAGAGTACAATGTACTCGCTACCTCATTGCAGTGCCATTAATTTGTGCAGTTAATAGTGCCATTCCTACACTTTTTTTATTGATAAATTCTTTTGCTTGTACATTTTGTTATAGATAAATTCTTTTGTTTTTTATATTCCATATACGTACTATCTCATTGTGTAATTTTACCTTGCATTGTTTATTTTTTGCATAACTGATTTTTATTTTGCCTTATTTTGTGTTATAAGTTACTTTATCATAGACTTGTAATCTGTACATTGTCCTTATTTTCATACCTGATTTTGTTTTTTAATAGTAGTCATACTAGCTAATTATGTTATTCCTTTCTCACTCCACTGTTCATATCTCACATGCTGGTGTGGGATTCATCTGTAAAAACCTGCATTTGTAGTCACAGTGGCGGCCCATGCTAACTTCCTTATGGTGTATAGAAATACCTAGTAGGATGAATCTTATTAGAGCCAGCTGGCCCAGCAGTTAATGCACTGGCCTGTGAGTTTTAGGACTCACTTGCCATGGGTTTAAACCCCCACCCGTTCTGTGATTTCTTTGCAGTCGTGTTATTACAGTTTTGTGAGTATTGTGAAAAAAAAATTATTGTCTTATACATATATGTAAAAGACTGTAGTCCTTATAGACATAAGCTGAGTTGAAGCTTGCCTGAAATGCTCTTCATAACTGGGGCTTTCCATGTGAGAGATGTAATGTCATCAAATTTTGTACAAATGATGTAGCATGTGGAAATAGATTGATTGATAACAGCCCTGAATGAGGCCAAATGGAGTTCCAGGAGTTGGAAGCTAGAGGAAAAAAAGGAAGGCAAAATTATGGGGAGTACATTAGCCCCTTACCAGATAAGTATCAAGAAAATGAGAAATAGACCTTAGCATATGAGAGGAAACTAGGTTTAGGTATTAGAACATTACATTGCATTGAATATCTTTGGACCAATATAGTTCTCTGGTGGCAGGTTTGATAACATTACATTTCTGCGGGAAATGCATTGTATGTTGCTTATATACTTTGCATCTACCCAGCTTCATATTTAAAAATAATTTAAGTCTTGTAGATGGGTTGTGGGGTAACATTATTAAAGTTTCATGTTATTTCAAATATAGAACAGAATGAGGATCATCTTCTTAACCCTTAAACTGGCCAAACGTAGATCTACGTTCACGTGCATAGCACTCCGAACATAGATCTACTTTTTTTTTACATGCTTTCAAATAGAGAAAATATAGGTCGGAGCACTATGCACGTGAACATAAATCTACTTTTGGACAGTTTGAGGGTTAATCAACCTTATCCAGTCACCTGAAAAAATAACTATTATATAGTTTATGTATCAAAAGGTGTCAAGTTTACTGAGTGTATATAGATAACTGTACAATTATTTTAATTTCAGGCTAAGCAGAACCTAATTTCAAAATATGAAGAAGCAGCTCAGTTGTCTGAAGAAGTTAATGCCTTGAAAGGAGAAATTGGTAAGTGTTTTGTATAATTTTTATTAATTTTCCTGAATACACTACTCCTTGGACTGGACAAAGAAAACTGCTCTAAAAAGTAATTATGTACCTGGTTGTAATGCTAATATAGAGATGTGTGCAATAACAATTTGGTATGCAGGACCCTTTGTCATGTTGCATTTTAAGTGCTTTAGTAGGAACAAATGTGACTTGGAAAAATTATACAATAGGGTCTCTTTCTCTTATCTAAAAATAATTGAAACCCAGGTTATTTCAGATTATGGAATTTTTTAGATTATAAGTGCCAGCCAGATATAAAATGAAAATTTTGGTCAAGTATTATTGCATAATTACAACTCTGTATGCAAAAAATGGCTAGCACATTGTCTGGTTAACAGTGGCTTGCTAACAAGGACCAGAGCAAGTTGAAAGCACATGGGACTTTAAGGTTTAGGTATTTGGAAGTCAAAGCATTCTTTGGTTTGGTATGATAGCCATCCAGTGTATTGTTTCGTGATAAAGTCTCCAATAAGAACCAGTGATTCAAGTGTTTTCTAGCTAGAGGTAGTTCTTAAACTTCAAATGATGATGCTGAGTCTGCACTGGAGCATATCCATTGATTGAAGTAGGTTTGCCAGTACTTCCGGCCCGGGTCTTCTCCAGGTGGCGACCCGGCGTGCATATCCATTGATAGTACAGTTTGGCTATCACTAATCTGGCATCATCAGGACCTGTAGGTTGCTGCATTAGTGATTTTGCTGGATTACAGAGTGGTTAGGTTAGAATACACTTAACCCAACGGCGATATTTATGCATCAGTGATTTCGTCCACTTTACGCACTATTTTTGGCCCATTCCATTGTTCCACTCTACCAAACTCATAGCTATTTCACTGGTATTCCTTCTATTCTGTCGATTGAGTACAAGAAATTGCCAATAAAGTGGTCAGAAATCAGTAATTTGGCTAATTTCACACAAATTTCAAGAATGCTAATTTCAAAATAGGGTCCAGAATAAACAGTGCAGATGTTTCTGGCACTAAAATAACACGTTCTCTGTTTATTAGTCACGTCTCCAGGCCCCTCTTATATTATGCTTGCTTTCCATTTTGAATTTTTATTCAAACAAAAAATAGAAGATTTACTGTTATGCAGACTACTGCATTATTTTAATACTGTAATTGTATAAATAATATCAATCCATTCGTGACTGTGTATTAGACTGGCCAGTTGGACACGTATTGGACGGTAACGTGGACACGTATTGGACAGTGACGTCATTTGTTTACTCATGAACATTGGCAAAAATCAAACATTTCTGCTACTTTGAGCTCAATTTCAAGGTACTTTCCATCGTGATATCAATCAGAATCGTATCTATTTCTGTAATACAGTGGTACCCCAAGTTTCGACCATAATTCCTTCCAGAAGGCTGTTCGAGTGCCGTTACCGAACGAATTTGTTCTCATGAGGAATAATGTAAATTAGATTAGTTCATTTCAGACCCCAAAAATACACTTACAAAAGCACTTACATAATTGTTCGAGTTGGGAGCTGTATGAAACTCGGGGTACCACTGTATGTCTTCCATTCTATCAAATGAGACCAAAAAAAAAAAAACAAGAATACATAAAACCATAAAAACCATATGAAAATACACCACAAAGTTGCTGTTTTACACCAAAAACGTGTTTTTTTTTCATTATGCACTGCGTGCTGCAGATTTTTTTTATATAGTGCACACTTACCACAGATCTGTTCTCTCATGTGTAGGCCCAAATTTACTGGTCACAGCTTATCTGAGTGAGCTGAGCTCGTGGTGACCAACAGTGGCTTGAAAGCCACATTAACTTTTGTGGGCAATATACGGTGTATGTGCTTTACACAACGAGAAGCATTTCTTTTATTTATTGTAACCATGGCTAGGGCTAAAAGTGAGCAGGTTATAAAAATAAATGGAGAAAAAGAAATTGGAATGACTAATGCAGCAAGTAGCGCCATCAAACAGTAGCAGCAGGTTGGTGTGGCAACCCTGGAAATTTGAAATTATGTTAGCTAAAATTAGTGCCGGATTACTGATGGAACTGGATTACTGATTGGATTAGTGATGGCCATCCTGTATTATACTAACTAAAATTCACAGGAGATATGTACCTAAAGGTTCCAGCGAATCTTGAAAATGCATGTAAAGAATTGCTGAATTCTGTTTAATTTTTTGTTTTGGGATTATTTTTATACTGTACAGTGGACCCCCGGTTAACGATATTTTTTCAATCCAGAAGTATGTTCAGGTGCCAGTACTGACCGAATTTGTTCCCATAAGGAATATTGTGAAGTAGATTAGTCTATTTCAGACCCCCAAACATACACGTACAAACGCACTTACATAAATACACTTACATAATTGGTCGCATTCGGAGGTGATCGTTATGCGGGGGTCCACTGTATTTGGTTCAGTATGAGTAATAATTTTTTAATAAACAATAAATTAATAGGTGCATAATTTGCCTTTCATAGTTAATTCAGATCACAACCTAATTGAAGTTCAGACTTGTATGCACAGGGATCCTGACCAGCAAAATGGTCAGGACCCCTGACCATTTTGCTGGTCACCTTTGAGGGCACCTTAACCCTTTGACTGTCACAACCCCCAATCCCGAGGTGTCTCCTGGTGTCGCAAAATTTAAAAAAAAAAAAAAAAAATTTTTCTTTTGAAATGATAGAGAATATTTTCTCGATTGTAATGGCACCAAAAAAACGAAATTTGATGGAAAGCTGACGGAATTACGCTCTTGCGAAGTTAGCGACCTCGGCGATTTAGCCCTATTTTCGGCTAATTCCATTGTTCCAGTCGACCAAACTCATAGCTATTTCTTTAGAACTCCGTTTTTTCTATCAATTGAGTACAAGAAACTACCCATTTACCGATTTCAACTACCCAATAATGTGGTCAGAGATTTGCAATTTGGCCAATTTCACGAAAATTAAAAAATATGACAGTTTCAAAATAAGGTCCAGAATGAACAATGCAGACATTCCTGGCTCTAAAATAACATTTTCTTTGTTCATCAGTCATGTCTCCAGGCCCCTCTGATATTACTCTTGCTTTCTATTTTGAATTTTTATTCAAACAAAAAACAGAAGATTTACTGTGATGCAAACTACTGCAATACTGTAATAATTGTATAAATATCATCAACCCATTCATGACTGCATATTAGAATGGCTAGTTGGACATTTATTGGACAATGACATCATTTGTTTACTTTTGAACATCAGCAAAAATCAAACATTTTCCATACTTTGAGCTCTATTTTCAGGTTCTTTTTCTAGTAAAACCAATCAAAATCAGCTCTTTTTCTATAATGTGTTTTCCATTCTATCAAATGAGACCAAGAAACCGAGAATACAACCATAAATACTATACGAAAATACACCACAAAGTTGGCATTTTAATAAAAAAAAAAACGGTCGGAGTTTTTTTTTTCTCATTATGCACTGCGTGCTCCAGGATTTTTTTTATATGGTGCACACTGACCACACAGACCCATTCTCTCACATGTGGGCCTACTAGCTTTTTTCTGCTTGATTTGACGCCGCTAGAATTTATGAGTAGATATACACGTCAAACACGGTACCTCGTAAAATGTATATATACGACCAAAACAGTCAAAGGGTTAACTAAGTTCAACTTTAACAAGAACATCAACTGGGATCAAATAAATCATGTCCTTAATGAAACATGCTGGGAAGATATCGTAAAGAGCATGGATCTGAACCAGTGTCTTCAAAAGATCAACTCTTTATCAGCTGAAGTATGCTCAAGTATACTGAAGTATGTCAGAGAATCTCACTTTCAAAGATCACAACAGTGTCTCTACCACATCTGCTATGAAAATGATGGGATGGATAATGAGGCCTTTCAAACCTGGGGATGCCAAACCAGTGATGAAGATTCTCTTCAAATCCCTTGTTCTTTCTAGGCTGGAGTATTGCTGTGTACTAATGGCCCCTTTCAAGGCAGGCAAAACTGCAGACCTGGAGAATATACAGAGAACTTTCACTGCACAAATAATGCACCTAAATTACTGGGAACAGTTGAAGTCCCTTGACATGTACTTCTTGGAACGCAGGTGAGAAAGATACATGATAATATACACTTGGAAAATCTTCAGAGAGACTGGTCCCAAATCTGCACACAGAAATCACTCCCTACAATAGCAAAAGACTAGGCAGGTGGTGCAACATCCCCCCCAATGAAAAGCTTGAGTATGCTAAGAGACAACACAATAAGTGTCAGGGGCCCAAGACTTCAACTGCCTTCCAGCATACATCAGGGAGGATTACCAATAGACCCCTGGCTGTCTTCAAGAGGGAGCTGGACTGGCACCTAAAGTCAGTTCCTGACCAACTGGGCTGTGGTTTGTACATTGGTTTGTGTGTGGCCAGCAGTAACAGCCTGGTTGATCAGGCCCTGATCCACCACAAAGCCTGGTCATGGATCTTGCTGTGGGGGCATTGACCCCCAGAACACCCTTCAGGTATACTCCAGGTAAGGTATATGAGAACTTTCAAGACAAGGGATACCATACCAGTGATGATCCTTTTTAAGTCACTTGTTCATTCTAGGTTGGAATACTGTTGTAAACTAACAGCCTCATTCAAAGCAGGTGAAGTAGCAGATCTAGAGAATGTACAGAGAACCTTCACTGAATGTCTTAGTTTTGTCAAGCACCCTAATTACTGGGAATGTTTGAATTACCTTGACCTGTACTTCTTGAAATGCAGGTGAGAAAGATACATCATAATCTACACCTGGAAAATCCTAGAGGGACTGGTTCTAAATCTGCACACACAAGTCATTCCCTACAAAAGCAAGAGACTAGACAGTGCAACATACCTCCAGTGAAATAAAGGGTGCCATGAGTACACCAAGAGAAAACACAGTAAGTGTCTGAGGTCGAAGACTGTTAAATAGCATCCCATCATACATAAGGGGAATTAACAACAGACCCCTGGCTGTCTTAAAGAGGGAACTGGACAGATACTTAAAGTCAGTGCCTGATTAGCCGGGCTGTGGTTCGTATATTGGATTGTGTGCAGCCAGCTGTAACAGCTTGAATGATCAGGCCTTGACTCACTGGGAGGCCTGATTGAAGACCAGGCTATGGGGGAGGTAAGTAGACGAATGTGTGGATGATGAAATAACAATGAATGTAAAGTCAGAAACATGATCCTATGT
The DNA here is from genome assembly GCF_038502225.1 of Cherax quadricarinatus. Classification (NCBI taxonomy): domain Eukaryota; kingdom Metazoa; phylum Arthropoda; class Malacostraca; order Decapoda; family Parastacidae; genus Cherax; species Cherax quadricarinatus. The sequence continues at coordinate 12,425,200 of NC_091337.1, read as the reverse complement.
AGAATTATCTAATTATGATTCAGATGTGATATTTGTGGTGGTTGCTGAAATGTTAGCTTGTGGTCATTAAGGTGCCATGTCTAGTAAAGAAACCTGTGATGGCTTTGGCTAAATACTGAAACTACCAGTATTTTTTTTTTTTTTTGTAGATCAGAAAAAGGCATCTTCTATTACTCTCTTGAACTTCAGGTTCCTGTCTATAAGTTGATCTTCCTTAACTAATTCATCAACATTCACATGAGTCTCATAGTAATTTCACTAACTTCCAGCCACATCCTCATCTTCATTGTCTTCCTCTTCACTCATCATGCAAGATGATGTCTTTTATATCCTTGAAACCTTTCCCTTAACCTTTTCAGTGTGGGACCCCTGAAATTAAAACTGCTGACAATGTTGAAAATTAAAAAAAGATTACCAATGGTGAATTTGCCCACTTTGTCCTATTTTAAGTCAAATTCCATTGCTCAGTTCAACCAAATTATTAGCTATTTTGCTAGTATGCCTTCTGTTCTGTTTATTGAACACAAGAACTGCCCATTCAACTATTAGAACTATCCTACAAAGTACACAGAAGTTGGTAATTTGGCCAGTTTTACATGAAATTAAAAAAAAATCAAATTTAAAAATAGAATCCAAACTAAACACTAGACATTCCAGGTATTGAAGCAACATTTCCTCTGTACATTAATCGTGTCCCCAGACCTCTCGTATATTACACTTAACCTCCAGTTTGAAATCACACAGAATTGAAGTTTTATCCTATTTCTTGGAAAATAAAATATAACCAGAAATAATACACAAGTAACCCACACACAGGAGAGAGAACCTTGCGACAGCATTTCAGTCTGACTTGGACCATTTACAAAGTCAATCTTTGATCATGCTTTGGGGCATCCCAATAATTGAAGCAATCCTAGTAGACCCATAAAACAGACCAGGGGATGTAGGGATGCCTTACTTGTCCTCAGGAAAATAAAAAAAATCAAATATTTCTCAAGCTTTGAGCCTGATTTCAAGTTATTTTCAGTCCTAGAACCAACTGAAATCATCTTTGTTTCAATAGTTTGTTTTCCATTCTGTCAAATGATACCAAGAAATAGCCAGTAAAAACCATAAAAATTACCTTAGAAAACACCTCGGTCACTATTTTAAACCAAACACAAGGTCGGAGGTTTTCTTATCCTGTCATACATTTCATGGGACAGAATTTTCTTTATACTGTGCACACTTACTGCACAGACCAATTCTCTCATATCTAGGCCAAAATTTACCACTCACATCTTATAGGAGGGAGCTGAGCTCAAAATGTAGACCTACATGACTGACCCTGACATTAGTAATGTACATTTATGTACGAGACAGTGAACAGATTGAAGCTTGTGTCTAACTCACGGTCCTCTTTGCCCCCTCAGGCACATTGTTTTATTATTGTACAGTATTTAAAAAATATTAGAAAAACCCACTGAACTCATTCACCACTTCTAGCCACAACTTCAGAGCAGCAGTGAGCATGGTCCATCTTGTCAAGTTGGAGAATTTCTCATGGGTGAAATTTTCAGTTTGATTAGGACCAATGGGTATACAATTTGTGCTATATCCACAAAGTTCATGTGGTGTAATTTTTCTGTATTCCATTCCTGGTAAATGCTAGATACATAAGGGTAATAAAGTGCATGGAGAATGGGAGGGGAAGGAGGGTCAGGTCTCATCCAAGGAAGACCAGGCTAACTCCAATTCCTTTTATCAAAAGCTTTTTACCAGCTTCAGGGCATCAGCCCTTAATAGAGTTTTAGTATAAAATGCAACAGTTGGGGCCTTCACTTTCATGTATCTAAGTACACTACAAGTTCAGATTTAGAAAGTTATGAATGTAAGCTGGCTACCCCAACATCCACCTGCTGTATACTTGTTATATACATTTTTTTTTTTTTCAACAAGTTGGCCGTCTCCTACCGAGGCAGGGTGACCCAAAAATAAAGAAAATCCTCAAAAAGAAAATAATTTCATCATCTGCAGCCCATATCCACTTGTATAAGTGGTATACAATCTGTTCTTTGTATCTCTCTCCTTGGGCATTATCTATCTCAGATGTTGCATTTCTGGTTTCTTCCTTACTGCCACTTCTGTTACTTGACTGTTTTAATGCCCACCATTTCCTCTGCAGGGGGGGGGGGTCTCACTGTGACTCCCGTGGCATTCAGTTGGAGGCTTTTCTCGCTCCTCTCCCCCTCCATGTTTTAAATACAGGTGCTGCCACCCATTTTGATCCTCGTACTCATTCTCTCTCTTGCACTGATCCCTCGTTCTGCTCTTCCTCAACTGTACTAGACTTCACCTGGTCTGTCCTCCCGGAGTTGCATGACAGTGATCATTTTCCAGTCATCCTTACTTCTCCTTCGTATTCACCATCTCCTCATAGCGCATGCTGGCAATTTGATTGAGCAAATTGGGACCTTTACTCACATCTAACTGCTTTTAGTGAGGTTCCTTCTTTATCCACCATCGATGAGCTTTTACACCTGTTCTCAACCTCAGTTTTAACCGCAGCTTCACAGTCTATTCCCCAAACCTCGGGCAGGCATTCTCAGAAGTGCGTGCCTTGGTCTCCTGCTTGTGCTCAGGCAGTACGTTTGAAACATGCTGTGTAGGGCAGGTACTGGTACAATAGAACCACAGAGACACTCCTTAATTTGAAGCAGAAGAGAGCAGTCACTCGCCGTGTCATCCATGACACTAAATGCACTTGCTGGTGGGAGTATGTTTCTACTGTCACTTTTGCTTCCTTTATGAGTGCAGTCTGGAAAAAAGTACGGAAACTGAATGATAAATACTCTCCTGACCCGGCTCCTGTTCTTCGGGTTGCCAGTGTTGATACCACAAACCCTCTTGATGTTGCTACCGAAATTGGTAATCATCTTGTCTGTATCTTTCAGGGGCTTCATCTATGCCCCTCGTTTCATTCCTCAAACTCTGCCAGAGAGTTAATCCTTAAACTTTTTTTCTATCACAGAAGAATTTTATAATGTGCCTTTTTACACTTCTGGAACTGGAGGCAACACTCTTAGCTTGCTGGTCATTGACAGCTGGGCCTGATGGCATTCATATTCATGTGCTACAGCATTTACATTGGTCATCCCTTGCAGTCCTCTTACGATTCTTTAATCTTATTTTGTTACAAAGAGTTCTTCCCCAGCTGTGGAAATCTGCCATTGCTCTCCCTTTCCACAAACCAGGTACGTACTACAGGACATAATGCCCCCCGCTATTATCCCATTACGCTTACCAGTGCAGTTTGGAAGATGAGGGAACATCTGGTAAATAGACGTTTGATGTGGTATTTAAAGACACACAACGGTCTCTCCACTAGTCATCATGGCTTTCGCAAGGGCTGTTCTACCATTGACCCCTTACTACACTTTGCCAATAACCATTAAGTTATCACCATCTTTTTTGGGCTTTGAGAATGCATATGACACGACTTAGAGGTACAGTGGACCCCCAGATTACATAGTCACCGAATTTCGTAATACAGTGGACCCTCGAGTTTCAGCAGCATCGACTTTCATGAAATCCGACTTTTGGCAATTTTTTTTCAGCAAAATTTGGCCTCGAGTTTTGTGATTAGACTCGTGATTCGGCGATCACCCGGTACCCGTCCGCCTGTCACCGCGAACACAAAGCCAGTCTCCCACGCCATTCACGCTCAGTGTGCCATTGTTTACCAACACGTGACCATCACCCCATGGGTTCATACGTAATAATCCATTGTTTTTTTGTGATTGCAACTGTTAAATAAGTCACCATGGGCCCAAGGCAAGCTAGTGCAAGCCTTTGGTAAAGAAAGCGAAGAACATGATCCAGAGGGATTTTGAAGGGTTTGAGGCAGACCCTGACCCTGCCAACCCTCTGCCTGTTGTGGAAGGTGTTGTGGCATTGGGCAAGTCCATGGGGTTGGAGGTGAGTGACGGGGATGTGGAAGAGTTGGTGGAGGACCACAGGGAAGAGCTAACTACTGATGAACTGCAAGAGCTTCAACTGGAACAGCATCAGACCACAGCTGAGGAACTTGCTTCAGAGGAGGAGGAGGAGGAAAAGAGAGTGAAGGAGGCGCCTTCTTTGGTGATTAAGGACATGTGTTCAAAGTGGAATGAGTTGCAAAGTTTTGGTGAAAAGTATCACCCTGACCAAGCTGAAACAAGCCATATCTGCAACATGTTCAGTGATAAAACCTTGTCCCACTTCAGGCAAATCATAAAGAAATGCCAGAAACAAACCTCTCTGGACAGATATTTTGTGCGACAGGGGTCCAGTGACTCTCGAGTTGTTCCCAGTGGCATTAAAAGAAGAAGGGAAGTAACCCCAAAAAAGGACTTGCTACCTGAAGTCCTAATGGAAGGAGATTCTTCTTCCAAACAATAGTGTACGCCTTCCTCCTATCCCCTCCTCCCATCTTCCATCCACCCAGAAGTCTTCAGTAAAGGTAAGTGTAATGTTATTATTATTTTTTATATGCATGTACAGTGGACCCTCGACTAACGCTATTAATCCGTTCCTGAGAGCTCATCGTTAGTCAAAATAATCGTTAGTCAAGTTAATTTTCCCCATAAGAAATAATGGAAATCAAATTAATCCGTGCAAGACACCCAAAAGTATTGAAAAAAAAATTTTTAACACATGAAATATTAATTTTAATACACACAAACTGAAGAAGACATGCACAGTTACATGACACTTACCTTTATTGAAGATCTGGTGATGATTGATGGGATGGGAAGAGGGGAGTGTGTTGATGGTCTTTGTGTTTAGAAGGGGAATCCCCTTCCATTAGGACTTGAGGTGGCAAGTCCTTTTTCGGGGTTACTTCCCTTCTTTTAATGCCACTAGGACCAGCTTGAGAGTCACTGGACCTCTGTCGCACAACATATCTGCCCATAGAGGCCTGTATCTCCCGTTCCTTTATGACATTCCTAACGTGTTTCACAACATTGTCAGTGTCACCATTAAACACTTGTTCAGGTTTCAGTCCTTCACTGTCTATGTACTCCTTGAATTCCTGCACATATTTTTCAGCTGCTTTTTGGTCCAAACTGGCAGCCTCACCATGCCTTATCACACTATGTATGCCACTACGATTCTTAAATCTCTCAAACCAACCTTTGCTGGCCTTAAATTCACTCACATCACCACTAGTTTCTGGCATTTTTCTAATTAAATCGTCATGCAACTTCCTAGCCTTTTCACATATGATCGCTTGAGAGATGCTATCTCCTGCTATCTGTTTTTCGTTTATCCATACCAATAACAGTCTCTCAACATCTTCTATCACTTGCGATCTCAGTTTCGAAAACATAGTTGCACCTTTGGCAAGAACAGCTTCCTTGATTGCCGTTTTCTTGGCCACAATAGTAGCGATGGTTGATTGGGGTTTTGTGTACAGCCTGGCCAGCTCGGAGACATGCACTCCACTTTCATACTTAGCAATGATCTCTTTCTTCATATCCACAGTAATTCTCACCCTTTTTGCTGTAGGGTTGGCACTAGAAGCTTTCTTGGGGCCCATGGTGACTTATTTTGCAGGTGCAATCACTAAAAAGGCTGTGATAATATGAAATGTTCCGATTGTATGCTTGGAAGCGACCGCGGTGGCTGGCTGGCTTGTAAACACTGGCCAGAAGTGGACGCGTCTCAGATGGAAGGAATAGTGTTGGTCGAGTTTTTTAGCGCTAATCGAGGCAAAATTTTTGCGATAAAATGTATCGCTAGTCAGATTTATCGTTAATCGATGCCATCGCTGGTCAAGGGTCCACTGTACTTGATTTCTGAATGTTTTCAGTATGTAAATCTTTATTTAATTTAAAAAAAAAATACTTTATTTTAATATTTTTGGGTGTCTGGAACGGATTAATTTTATTTCCATTATTTCTTATGGGGAAAATGGTTTTGAGTTTTGTGAATTTTGACTTTCGGCAGGCTCTCTGGAACGGATTAATCATGAAACTCGGGGGTCCACTGTATTCGGAATAAGTAACGTTTTTTCATCAAAATATTGGTTCGGTGATCGTCATTGAACTCAGTAATGGTCATTTATCCTGAACGTGTCCGCGCTTCGACACACCATTTACAGCCAGTGAGGATGACCCCACGTGTTCATAGTGCTTACAACTGCTAAATAAGCCACCATGGGCCAAAAGAAAGCTCCTAGTGCCAGACCCTTGGTAAAGAAGGCAATAAACATGATAGAATTCAAGAAAGAACACACCAGCCAGGGTACTTCCCCCCACACATGATTTGATTTGAGTGGGACTTGTGCATGAGTGAATAGAATTATCAAAGCTTATGGCTTGGGTAGCATTAAAAATTGGGTTGGACAAATATTCTGTTAGTGGGCTGGTTTGTGAACATAAGAACATAAGAATGGAGGAATACTGCAGAAGGCCTACTGGCCCATGCGAGGCAGGTCCTTATCAAAACGACTACTACCTAAAGCTTCCCAAGAAATAACTCCCGCACCCAGTGACACCAATCAAACCCAGCCCCTCCCACTCATATAATTGTCCAGTCCCTTCTTAAAGCTACCCAAGGTCCTAGCCTCTATCACCCCACTGGGAAGACTGTTCCACGCATCTACAACTCTGTTAGAAAACCAGTACTTACCTATGTCCTTTCTAAATCTAAATTTATCCAACTTAAATCCATTATTCCTGGTTCTTACCTGGTTCGACACCCTCAGTACTTTATTAATATCTCCCTTATTTATGCCCGTCATCCACTTATACACTTCAATGATATCTCCCCTCATTCTACGCCTCTCCAGAGAGTGGAGATTTAAGGCTTTGAGTCTATCTTCATACGGGAGGTTCCTTACACAGTAAATCATTTTAGTCATTCTTCTCTGTATGTTCTCTAATGAGTCTATATCCATCCTGTAGTAAGGGGACCAAAACTGAGCAGCATAATCTAAATGAGGCCTCACTAGTGATGTATAGAGCTGTAAAATAACTTTTGGACTTCTGTTACTTATACTTCTTGAGATAAATCCAAGTAATCTGTTGGCCTTGTTGCGCACACTAAGGCACTGCTGTCTTGGCTTTAGATTTCTGCTTACCATGACTCCCAAGTCTTTTTCACATTCTGTATGATCAAGCTCTACTTCACCTAGATTATAGCTTCGAGGGTTATTTTCATTACCAAGGGCAAGTACCTTACACTTATCCACATTGAACTTCATCTGCCATTTTTCAGACCAAGACATTAATTTGTCCAAATCGTCCTGGAGTTCATTGATATCCTCCTCAGAGTGAATTATACGGCCTATCTTTGTATCATCAGCAAATTTACTCATGTCACTCGTAATCCCTTCATCAAGGTCATTAATGTAAATTATGAACAAGAGAGGGCCTAAAACTGATCCTTGTGGAACACCACTAGTGACTAATCCCCATTCAGATTTCACTCCATTAATGGTAACTCTCTGCTTTCTATTGGTAAGCCATGCCGCAATCCATGCTAGAACTTTACCTCCTATACCATGAGCTGCCACTTTTCTTAAGAGTCTCTTGTGAGGTACTCTATCGAAGGCTTTACTAAAATCCAAATAAACAATATCATATTCCTTATCACTGTCAACTGCCTCAAATGTTCTATTGAAGAACGTCAGTAAGTTTGTCAGGCAGGAATGACCTCTCGTGAATCCATGCTGAGATTCATTTATCAAGTTATGCTCTTCAAGGTGACTTCTGATAATGTCAGCTATAATTGATTCTAATAACTTGCCCACTATAGATGTCAGGCTTATTGGACGGTAATTTGAAGGAGTGGACTTATCCCCTGATTTGAATATAGGAACCACATTAGCCATCTTCCACAACTCTGGCACAACACCGGTAAGGATGGATGCATTGAATACACTTGTTAATGGCTGACTAAGCTCCATCTTGCATTCCTTAAGTACCCTGGAAAGCAGCTCATCGGGTCCCGGGGACTTATTTTGCTTCAGTTTGTCTATCTGTTTAATAACCATGTCCCTCGTGACAGTAATATTAGTTAACTTAAATTCATCAGGAACTAAATAATTGTTAATTACTGGAATCTCATTTACATCTTCCTGTGTAAAAACTGACAAAAAATAGTCATTATATAAGGAACACATTTCCAGTTCATTATCCGTCAGCTGTCCATTCCGTTTTCAGAGGTCCTACTTTTTCCTTCACCTTCGTCCTATACACTTGAAAGAACCCCTTTGGATTAGTCTTTGATTCATTAGCAACTCTAATTTCATAGTCACGTTTAGCCTTTCTAATCGCCTTTTTTACTTCTCTTTTAAGCTGAACATATTGGTCAGTAAGGTTAACCTCTCCTCTTCTGATGCGCCTATAAATTCCCCTTTTCTCCCCTAATAGATGCTTTAGCCTCCTGTTAACCCATTTGGGATCGTTATTATTAGACCTAATTTCTCTCTGGGGAATGTATATACTCTGGGCACTGTGTACATTATTAAGAAAACAATCATAAAAGCAGATCCCTTCATATTCATAAGTATGATTATCGTCAATAAAATCATTAGCTAGATAACCCCAATCAAGATTAGACAGATGTTCCCTAAGTCCATTATAATCGGCAGAACGAAAATCAGGGATTTTTACTGTATTATCATTATTCTTGCATTCCCAGTTAATGCTAAAAGTGACGGATTTGTGATCACTTGCGCCAAGCTCTTCAGTCATCTCCAGATTATTCATGAGTGTTTCCTTATTTGACAAGACTAGGTCTAGCAAATTACAGTGGAGCCCCGCATAACAATATTAATCCGTCCATGAGAGCTCATTGTTATGCGAAATTATCGTTATGCGGATGAATTTTCCCCATAAGAAATAATGGAAATCAAATTAATCCGTGCAAGACACCCCAAAGTATGAAAAAAAAATATTTTTACAACATGAAATATTAATTTTAATACACACAAACTGAAAAAGGCATGCACAATTACATGACACTTACCTTTATTGAAGATCTGGTGATGATTGATGGGATGGGAGGAGGAGAGAGTCTTAATGTTTAGAAGGGGAATCCCCTTCCATTAAGACTTGAGGTGTCAAGTCCTTTTCTGGGGTTACTTCCCTTCTTCTTTTAATGCCACTAGGACCAGCTTCAGAGTCACTGGACTTCTGTCGCACAACATATCTGTCCATAGTGGCCTGTACCTCTCGTTCCTTTATGACTTCCCTAAAGTGTTTCACAACATTGTCAGTGTAATAGTCACCAGCACGGCTTGCAATAGCTGTGTGAGGGTGATTTTCATCCATAAAGGTTTGCACTTTCAGCCACATTGCACAGATTTCCTTAATCTTTGTAGTAGACAACTTCTTCAATTTCTCTCTCCCCTCCTCCAAACCAGTTTCCTCAGGTCTGGCCTCTTGCTGTTGAAGTTGATCTATCAGCTCATCAGTGGTTAGTTCTTCATTGTCCTCCTCCACCAACTCTTTCCACATCATCCCCACTAACCTCCAACCCCAAGGACTTCCCCAATGCCACAATTGATTCCTCAACTGGCATACTCCTCTCAGGGTTAGCCTCAAATCCTTCAAAATCCCTTTTGTCTACACATTCTGGCCACAGTTTCTTCCAAGCAGAGTCCTCTTAGTCACTCCCTCCCAAGCCTTACCTATAAGGTTTACACAGTTGAGGATATTAAAGTGATCTCTCCAAAACGCTCTTAGAGTCAGTTGAGTTTCTGAGGTCACTACAAAGCACCTTTCAAACAGAGCTTTTGTGTACAGTTTTTTGAAGTTTGCAATAACCTGCTGGTCCATGGGCTGCAGGAGAGGAGTGGTATTAGGAGGCAAAAACTTCACCTTAATGAACTTCATGTCTCCATAAAGTCGCTCTGCCACGTCTGTAGGATGACCAGGGGCATTGTCTAACACCAGGAGGCACTTAAGGTCTAATTTCTTTTCAGTTAGGTAATCTTTCACATTGGGGGCAAATGCATGGTGTAACCAGTCATAGAAAAAGTCCCTAGTGACCCATGCCTTACTGTTTGCCCTCCACAGCACACACAAATTAGCCTTGAGGATATTCTTTTGTCTGAACGCTCTGGGAGTTTCTGAGTGATACACTAATAAAGGCTTCACTTTGCAATCACCAGTAGCATTGGAACACATCAACAGAGTAAGCCTGTCTTTCATAGGCTTATGTCCTGAGAGTGCCTTTTCCTCCTCAGTAATGTAGGTCCTGCTTGGCATTTTCTTCCAAAACAGGCCTGTTTCATCACAATTAAGCACTTGTTCAGGTTTCAGTCCTTCACATATTTTTCAGCTGCTTTGTGGTCCGAACTGGCAGCCTCACCATGCCTTATCACACTATGTATGCCACTACGCTTCTTAAATCTCTCAAACCAACCTTTGCTGGCCTTAAATTCACTCACATCATCACTAGTTGCAGGCATTTTTTTAATTAAATCCTGATGCAACTTCCTAGCCTTTTCACTTATGATCACTTGAGAGATGCTATCTCCTGCTATCTGTTTTTCATTTATCCACACCAATAAGAGTCTCTCAACATCTTCCATCACTTGCGATCTCTGTTTCGAAAACACAGTTGAACCTTTGGCAAGAACAGCTTCCTTGATTGCCTTTTTGTTGCCCACAATAGTAGCGATGGTTGACTGGGGTTTATTATACAACCTGGCCAGCTCGGAGACACGCACTCCACTTTCATACTTATCAATGATCTCTTTCTTCATCTCTATAGTAATTCTCACCCTTATTCCTGTAGGGTTGGCACTAGAAGCTTTCTTGGGGCCCATGGTCACTTATTTTGCAGATAAAATCACCAAAAACACTGTAATAATACGAAATATTCCGATTGTATGCTTGGATGTTACCGCGGAGGCTGGCTGGTAAACAATGCCACCAGTGGAACATGTGAGGCTGGCTAAGGCCGCACATTAGACGCGTCTCGGACGAACAGCGTTGAGCGGGTTTTTTAGCGGTATGCGAGGCAAAATCTTAGCGATAAAACGTATCGGTATGCGGATTTAACGTTATGTAAGGCCAACGGTATGCGGGGGTCCACTGTATTACCCCTGGTAGGCTCAGTTACGCTCTGTTTCAGAAAACAGTCCTGAACTGTTTCCATAAAGTCACTGGACTCTAGATTACCTGTCAAAGAATTCCAGTCAATTTGACTAAAGTTAAAGTCCCCTACTATGACTATGTGACTGTGTCCAGAAGCCCTAACAATTTCGTCCCAAAGAAGTTTCCCTCTATCGTGATCCAAGCCTGGAGGTCGGTATATTACACCTAGAATTAGTTTTTCTTGGCCCTCCACGAACTCTACCCAAACAGACTCTGTTACTGCTCCATCTATTTTTATACCTGTTTTTATGCAACAGTTAATATTTTCTCGAACATACAATGCAACTCCTCCCCCCTTCCCATTACATCTATCCACATTGAGCAACTTAAATCCCTGAATATTACACTCAGCAGTCTTATCCCGACTCTTTAAATCATACCACGTTTCACTTAATGCAATGATATCAAAGTTCCCAGCACATGCTACCAAACGTAGTTCATTAATTTTATTTCTTGCACTTTGACTGTTAGCATAAAATACCATCATATGTTTTTTCTTCTGCACATTTTTCCTATTCATCTTTGTTTTTACACAATTTCTGAAATTATCATTACCCAGAGTTACTCCATGACAGTTACTATTAAGATTCTTAATATCAGAGAATAAGTCAATATATCCATACTCATTATTTATCATTTCTAAACCCATACCTCTAACTAATCCTAGTTTAAAGTCCTAACAACCCCCTCAACTGAGTTAGCAAGAAAACCCACACCTGCTCTGGATAAGTGAACACCATCCCTGGCATACATGTCATTTCGGCCATAGAAGTTGTCCCAGTTGTCAATGAATGGTACTGCATTATCCTTACAGTGTTTATCCAGCCAACAATTAATACCAATTGCTCTGGACAACCATTCATTACCAACACCTCTTCTTGGCAAAATGCCACATATAACAGGGTGCCCCCCTTCTTCCTAATTATGTCTATAGCTGTCCTGAACTTTCTAACTAAATCCTCACTTCTACACTTGCCTACATCATTGCCTCCAGCACTGAGGCAAATAATAGGATTGATCCCATTACCGTTCATGATGTTGTCAAGCCGGCTAACAATGTCCTCCATCCCAGCCCCAGGAAAGCAAACCCTCTGTCTCCTACTCCTGTCCTTCAAGCAGAATGCCCTATCCATGTATCTAACCTGGCTATCCCCAACAACAACAATATTCTTACCTTCCTTGTTGTCTTTCGTCGTGATGATCCCAGTAGTCGACTCACATTCGTCGGGTAGCACTGAGAATGCGTTGGAGGTTTCCACAGGAGTTTACACAGCAGTGTCTTTCTTCTTCATCGTTTCTGGCTTTCCATTCGACTTCTTGATCGTCAACTTCGTCGTCCCCTGCTGTCCAGCCACTGACCACGATCCCTTCTTGACCTGAGGACTCGAAACAGGAGGACTACTACAAATCCTCTTGTTTTCCTCGGTCAATCGCCGTATCTCCATCTTCGCTACCCTCAATTCTTCCTTAAGTTGCTGGTAAAGTTGCTCGATGGAGGGCATCTTGGTTCAGTCCACGGGGAGCACACAAGACACTTCTTCACAGAGTTAAGTACAGGTCACCACTTGTGAAGGACCTGCCTAGTATGGGCCAACAGGCCTGCTGAAGTGTTCCTGCTTTCTTATGTATACAAGCTGAGGAAATTGCTTCAGAGGAGGGAGAGGGAAGGAAGAAGGTGCCTTCTTCAAAGATTAAGGACATTTGTGCAAAGTGGAGTGAGGTGCAAACATTTGTGGAGGAACATCACCCTAACCCTCTCCCATCTTGCATATGCCAACAAGTCTTCAATAAAGGTAAGTGTGATATTGTTTTATACTCGATTTCTTGTTCTTTTCTGTATGTAAATCCATATTTAATCTATAAAAAAATATTTTTTGTTAATACTTTCGGGTGTCTGGAACAGATTAATGGAAAATTAACTCGGAAATCATCAGATTTGGGTTTAGTTGCTCTCTCTGGAACGGATTATGAAAACCAGGGGTCCACTGTATAATATCTTGGCCAAGGGCCACTCCTTAGGCCTCCGTGGCAATCTAACATTTTTCCTTAAGAACTTCTTAACTGAAAGACATTTCCGTGTTTGGGTTAATAATATGCTTTCCCCAGAGTTTGTGCAAGCTGAAGGTGTGCCCTAGGGGTGTGTTCTGAGCACAATACTCTTTCTCCTGACTGCTAAGGATCTGGCCTCTATTCTTCCATTCAATATTTGGTCATTGCTCTATGTTGATGACTTCGCTATAGCTTGTGCAGGTGCTGACTGTCAACTCATTGCAGTTTCTCTCCAGCATGCGGTCAACCGTGTTTCCAATTGGGCCACCACTCATTGGTTTAAATTTTCTAGTACTAAAACTCACCAAATTACTTTCACTAGACATTCTGTCATCTCTGATCACCCACTATATGGCTCGCGTATCCCAGAACATGATACAATCGTGTTTCTCGGCCTTCTGTTTGACCATAGGTTTTCCTGGAAATCTCACATTACCTCTCTGAAGGCAACTTGTCATAGCCGGCTGAACCTCCATAAAACACTCGCTCATCTTTCATGGGGGCTGATCGTAGAACTCTTCTTCGACTACATTCAGCCCTAATTTTATCGAAACTTGATTGTGGAACCAGATATATTCAGCGGCCTCTCCTGCAACTCTCTCTAGCTTTAATCCCATCCATCGCCAGGGATTACATTTATGACTTGGTGCTTTTCTCTCTTCACTGGTTGAGAGCCTCTATGCAGAGGCGAATATTCCATCCTTGTCCAATCGCCGTGATACTCATTGCCTTCGCTGTTATGTTCGCTCTCATGACCTCCGCAATCCTTCCATATATAGGATAGTCATTGATGTTAGTACACGTTCTTTATTTGTTCGTCGCCCCTGTTTACTCCATCCTTTTTCTCTTTGCCTACATTAGCTCTTGTCTTCTCTTCAGTTACCACCTTTCTATGTTCATGTAGCATCTCACTTTTCCCTACCCCCTTGGGAAGTTTCGACGGTTCATGTCTGTTTTTTCCCACTGCCATGCGCAAAAGCCCACTGCCTACCTTGGCTTCTCACTCTCTTTTTCTTAACCACTTCTGATCTCATTCTCATGCTATCGCAGTGTACACCAGTGGTTCCAAGTCTTCTGACGGCGTCGGATTCGCAGCAGTTTCCAGACAGCGTCGTGCGAGGGCATTTATTATCCCCGGCTAGCATTTTTATAGCTGAATTGTATGCCATTCTTGTAGCACTTATCCATATCCTTATCTGATCTGCTCCATAATATACTACTTTCTATTAAACTGATTATAGGTTTCTGGCTGTCTCTTATCATCAGTGTTGAGGTTGGGAGACTACCCTCTCCCGTCTTTGCATCAGCCACACTCGTATTACTCATGGGTATCTCATGGAGAGGCACCCTGTTCCACTCTGAGAACTGTCAGGTTCCAGTTTCTGTTAGCCACATTCTGTTGGAATGCCCATTCCATCAACAAGCACACAGAATTTACCTCCAATGTTGTCACCGCTCTACTACCATTACTTTACCTTCCCTTCTTGCTGATGGACCCTCCTTTAACCCAGACTCTCTCATTGACTTTTTTGACAGCAGCTGATTTACTGCACAAAATCTGATGATGTCTCTAGTACTCCTCGCAGCCCTTTCTACCTCATCTTGTTACTCTGTACCCCTGCACTATCCACTGCCCCGCTGCACTCCATGACCTAATAATCATCCCTTTCCCTCTTGCTGCCCAATACTCCTGCATCCTTCTCTGCCCAGCGATGCTGTATGGCCCTTGCAGGTTTAGTGCTTTTTTATTATACTAATATACAGTGGAACCCCGAGTTTCGGCCGCCCTGGGTATCGGCTGCTTCGAATTTCGACCGCTTTTTTCAGCTAAATTTTGTCCCGAGTTTCGGCCTGTGCCGTGTTTCAACCAGCCCCCCAGTGTGCCTGCCCCCAGGCAGGCACGCTGGGGGGCTGGCTGAAACAGGTCTCTCTTGGAAGAAAATTCTAAAGAGGACCTACATTACTCTGGAGGAAAAGGCACTGCCAGGATACAAGCCTATGAAAGACAGAGTAACTCTTTTGTCCTGTGCTAACGCTAGTGGGGATTTTAAAGTGAAACCTTTACTGGTGTATCACTCAGAAAATCCCAGTGTTCAAGAAAAACAATGTCATCAAAAGTAAATTGTGTGTGTTGTGGAAAGCTAATCATAAGGCATGGGTCACAAGGGAAATTTTCGAAGAGTGGGTCTATGAAGTGTTTGGCCCCAGTGTGAAAAAATAACTCCTGAAAAATAATTTGCCACTCAACTGCTTCATGCTCCTGCTCATCCTCCAAACTTGGTATACCTGTCTAGGGACTTCAGTTTTATAACAGTGAAGTTCTTGCCTCCTAACACCACTCCTTTCCTCCAGCCCATGGACTAGCAGGTAATTTCTAACTTCAAAAAACTATACAAAAGCAGTGTTTGAAAGGTGCTTTGAAGTGACCTCGAGCACTGAATTGACCTAAAGAGATTTCTGGAGGGATCACTTCAGTATCTACAGCTGCATAAGCCTCATAGGTAAGGCTTGGAAGGGTGACTTCCAGGACTTTGAACTCTGCTTGGAGACAATTGTGGCCACAATGTATCCTCCAGAGGGATTTTGAGGCTGACACTGACCCTGCTGACCCTCTGTCTGTTGTGGAAGCTATTTGGCATTGGGTAAGTCCATGGGGTTGGAGGTTAGGGACGAGGATGTGGAAGAGTTGGAGGAGGACCACAGGGAAGAGCTAATGACTGAAGAGCTGCAAGAGTTTCAACTCGAACAGCAAGAGACTGCAGCTGAGTAACTTGCTTCAGAGGAGGAGGAGAAAGAGGGAATGAAGGAGGTGCCTTCTTTGGAGATTAGAGAGATTTATGCAATGTGGACTAGGGTGCAAGCTTTTGTTGAAGAATACCACCCTGACCAAGCTGAAACAAGCCATATCTGCAACATGTTCAATGAGAAAACCTTGTCCCACTTCAGGCAAATCTTAAATGCCAGAAACAGAGCACTCTTGACAGTTTTGTGCGACATTGGTCCAGTGACTCTCCAGCTGGTCTTAGTGGCATTAAAAGACAAAGAAGGGAAGTAACCCCTGATAAGGACTTGTTATGGAAGGAAATTTCCCTTCCAAACAATAAGTCCTTCCTGTCTTCCAGATGCCAACAAGACTCTTCAATAAAGGTACATAAATATGATTTTAAGTGTTTATTTATGTATTACTCATTTAAGTACTATATGTATGTTAAACTATAGTTATTCTTTAAAAAATGTATTTTTTTTTTGTGAATATTTTTGTGGGTCTGGAACGGATTAATTGTATTTACATTATTTCTTATGGGAAATACTGCTTCGACTTTAGGCCTAGCTTCTGGAATGGATTACGGCCTAAACTCGGGGTTCCACTGTAATAATAATATGCAGAACGTTTAAAGTCCCTGGAACTATAAGCCAGAAAGATTCATAATAATACCTAGTAAATTCTAGGAGGACTGACCCCAAATTTACACAGAAATCCCTCCCAACAAAAGCAAAAGGCTTAGCATTCAGTGAAAAATACCTGCAATCAATAGTAGGGGTGCCATGCAAACACTAAGAGATAACTAAGTGAGAAGGAATGAAGAATTTTCAACACTCCCTTCATACATAAAGGGAATCAAGACCCCTGGCTGTTTTCATTATTATTATTATTATATTTAGAGGAAAGTGCTACACCCATAAGGGTCATACACAGTCTGGGGACTGGGAGACAATCAGGTTCGATCCTTTGCATCAAGGAGCCTCCCTTAAGGATGCCTTTCTTCAAAAAGGAAACAAGACAAAGTTCCTAAAGTCATTTCCTGTTCAGCAGAGCTCTGGTATAAACATTGGACTGTTTGCAGCTAGCACCAACAGCCTTGTTGATCAGGCCATCCATCAGGTCTGGGACTGGGCAGCAAGGGTACTGACCCTCAGAGCACTCTCCAGGTATAACAGAGCTAAGACATCCATTATGGGTTTAAAATTTTTCTTGCTTGAATCAATATTGATATATTAATTGGACTATGGAAATCACAATAAATTTTTCTACTTTATTCCAGTTCCAGGAACAAATGCCAATCATTTAATGAGGTACAGTGCTTGGGTCACAGGAGCATTGGCCCCCAAAGACCACACATATACATACATGTGTGTGTTTTTGTTGTTTTAAAAACACTAATTCATCAACTTTGTCTTGCCAAGGCAGTGACAGTCCAAAGATGATCTACCATAATTTCCTTTTTTGGTTATTAAGTATAAGGGATGAGGTAACTTCTTTGATGTGATGATAATTTCCAAAATATTGCAAAAGATTTACAAAATTATTGAAAAGGAAAAATAAATTATTTAATTGTTTAATCATGAAAACCATTTAAGTGGAAGTACTGTATGTTTAGTTAGTTAGTGTGACTAGAGTTTCTATAAGATTTCCTTGATGCTCTCTGAGTGCTCTTTCTGCTTTCACTTTGGGAATTTCTAGTTCCCTGATAATCAGCTCAACATCATCCTTTTTAATGGAAACCTTGGCCAACTCTTGCTCCTTTGCCAACTGAAAAAGACATGAATAAAATTAAGTTTTATATGAAATGGCAGTCATACCATAATACAGATATAAAAATGTATTTTCTAAATCTTTAATGAAATTTAATAAGACAAACCTTTCTAACATAGAAAAATAAGAAAATGTGCATAGCAGCTGAGAGGACATGATGGTTTAACATACTATAAACAAGTCAAGGAACACACTCATTTTGATACCCATCATTATAAGACAAATGCTGTAGTATCTTAGCCAAGACTGGTAGTTCCAGGATGAGTAAATGCACTGGGCCACGTTAGCAAAAGAATGCATGAAGTCATTTCCTAGGCAGTGTTATTTTGAACCAACGCATACCTGTTTTTCTTATCCTTACCCCATTACATTATGTATTGTCCCACTCAGGGTTCTGAAACCTTAATTAATAAGGATTGCAAAGGTGCAAATTCTAAAAGGAAGACAATTAGTTTAGACACAACTTTTATAGCAAATTGAGACTGGCAAAAAATTGGCTTGTCACTAAAACACTTAGTCTACCTTATCAACAGTGTTTATGATCTGTGATAAACTAAGTGCTCAGTGTGTTGTCACTGTTGGGAGATTAACTCTTAGTTGTATTGATATAATAGTTTAGAAAGGCATTCCAGTGTTTCTAGGTATAATAAAGTATTCTAATTCACTAAATCCCTAGCAGCAGCATTATTATATTTATAGGGACATACTAAACTTGCAGGGGTCATGCAATGCCTGGAGGGCAAGAAGAACCTCTTCCCAAATCTGATTACTCATACGAGGAGGCAGTCAGTCTGCTCCTCTTATTACTATTAAACTCTTAAGTCATCAAGCTGGCCATTTTTGTTTCTACTAAATTATACTAAGGTGGTTAATTTGTATATCCACTGTTGGAGCACATATAGTACAGGCAGTTTGGCGGGATATGTGTATCTTTATATGTATATGCTTCTAAACTGTTGTATTCTGAGCACCTCTGCAAAAACGGTGATAATGTGGGAGTGTGGTGAAAGTGTTGAATGATGATGAAAGTATTTTCTTTTTGGGGATTTTCTTTCTTTTTTGGGTCACCCTGCCTCGGTGGGAGACGGCCGACTTGTTGAAAAAAAAAAAAACTGTAAATAGCTCAGGGATCATTGCCTGGTAACCCAGTCTCAGACCAAGTCACCTAAATGGGAAAAATAAATTTTATATTACTCGAATGAAAGTGCATATTTGGCCAGCAGCCAGGTAATGGTTTGTTAGTTATTTAGATCACACTCAGGTAGTGACCAATTTATTGGTTAGGGTAAATAAACTTGTATTAGTATTACACTCATGGAGCACTAAACCCACAGGGATCACACAATGCTAGGGAAATGGGAGGAAATCGGACTTGATTGGACAGGATCCAAGGAAAGGAAGGATAATTCCAATTCTTTAGATTATGGGCCCTTCACCAGCATCAAAGCATCACCCTTGAAACAAACCTGTGAAATATACAAATAAGCAAGTTAAAAATAAATGAGTGTGGGATGTCTGGCAATGTTATATAGTAAGATAGAACAGTAGTATTTCCCATGGATAGTTGCTGTCTGTGAACCTACTTCCATAAATGACTGCTCATATGCATAAAAAAGGCAACATCAACAAATTACCACACTGTTTTTTCCATGCTTTAGCAATATGTTTACACAGCTAAATTTACATATTACCACTTTAATCTTACTTGTACTGGCACTCTTGTTCCTGTCTAGCCTGTGACTTCCCACTGACTGTGAATAGTATTGTAACAAGTCTGCCCTCATCTGAGACATTTCTGCCTTTGTAATTACCGAGGTGCCTGTAGGGACCTTCGGGAGCTTTTAGGGATCTTTCATCATTAATAATTTAATGGTTTATTTAAATGATGCTGGGTATTGTAACTTGGTACGATAGTATTTATTTGTGTTGAGTGCTCATGTTCATTGCTTTTCTTAGTTGATTTTATGCTTCTTTTTTACAGTATTATCATGTACATGTATATATGTTTTATGCCTGTGAGCACTGAGTAACCTACATAGTTAAAGTGCTCCGTAAATTTCACAATTACCTCTACTACTGTTGCTGCTACCATTTCAGTTACTTAAGGGCAGGTTAATAACATATATCAAAGTAAAATTTAAAAATATCCAAACAGGGCAGGGATCAGGTTAGGTTAACCATTTGGTGAACTGGATTCTAGCATTATTTTTATCATCATTAAACTGTCCTTACTAAGTATGTAAGTTTATTAGGGTACAGGTACACACAAATACAGTTACACAAATTATCATACATGTGACTATGGTCACCTGTGTAAATTACCTCGGATAACCCAGTCTTAAACCGACTGCAGAGAATGTGAATACAGTGGACCCCCGACTTACGATATTAATTTGTTCCAGAAGGCTGTTCGGGTGCCATTACCTAACGAATTTGCTCCCATAAGGAATATTGTAAATTAGATTAGTCCATTTCAGACCCCCAAAAATATACTTACAAAAACACTTACAAAAATACACTTGCATAATTGTTCGAGTTGGGAGCTGTTCGTAAATCGGGGGTCCACTGTACTGGTATGCTTTGTAAATGGGCACATTGTTAGGACCACATTATTTATGTAATCAACAAAGTACATAACATAACCACTGCTCTTCACTACAGTAGAGCAATGGTTATGTTATATAAGGTATATTTTTAACCTAATCTTTCTGTATGACCCTTACTGATTTATCATTTGAAATTTATTATATTTTTTATTACTATTTGGTAACTTAAATTCATTATGGAGTAAGTCCTACAAGGGAAGTGCCTTGATGCTGCTAAAGGGTTCTTGATCCAAAGAATCTGACCTATCTTTACCTTGGCTCAAGCCTATTTGCCTCCCATTCCCAGGTACTGCATGATGAAGTGTTTTGTTTGTTGTAAAGCTGAAATGTCTGACTCAAGTTAATACTGTCCTTCATCTACAATTATGGAGTAGAAAATTTGCCATTGGCATGAACCCCTATTTATCTGCTATATAAGAGTATCAGTATTTACCATCCTGATTTGATGAATAGGAAATAGTTTTTTTTTTTTTGTGCAGTTTACTTGAGTAATAGTTAATGGGCTTTTAAACCTATCGCCTACATAAGGGTCATTGTGGTTGCAGTGTATATACAAAGGAATATAGCTATCAGTCTGTATATACACTTACTCTGGGTAATTTTTATTATGGGAGAGCGCTAAACCCCTATGGGGAATGGGAGACATTCAGATTCGATCTGTGGCAGGGAAGCATAGATCCAGTTCCTTAGATCAAGAGCTCCTCACCAGCATCAAGGCACCTTCCTTGAGGGGGTATTTAGGGTAAATATATATCCCCCCCCCCAAAAAAAAAAAAATACCTTGTTTGCTTCGTCTTGTCGTTTTACATCGTTAATGACAGACATGAAGTTTGCATCAGACTTGATTTCCTTCTCCTCTGCGTAGTTGGTGACTCTTTCTAAATCAGCCGCTCCACTGTCATGTTTAGCCACCTTCTTCTCTTTGCTCTTGGTCTCTACCTCGTCTTCCATTTCGTGGTTCTCGTCACGAGACATGCAAGGCGAGAGCAACAAACACGAGGCCACCACCTGGCTGGCTTGTTTACAAGTGGCTCAGCTGGCCCAGGGAGGGAGGAGCCACAGCTGACGTCGCTCATGCTTCATCTTTTACTTAGATTTTAAAAAGTTACTCTGATAAAAAAGAAAATTACTTAATGGCTTATTAACTACCCTTCTAAATTATACAGTGTTTGCATTAAGTATATGATTAATATGTGCATTGTCTCATGGGTGATGCATCTTACGTGAGCAAGGAAGGTTTTATTCAGGTTAAAAAAAAAACAGGACATAGATTGATATCTATGTTTATATAATATATTTGTATTTATTTATTCACTGATTAATGATGGCATATAATCAGTGTAGTAAGCTGTATTTAAGTTAAAGCTCCAAATATTTATTGAATAATAACCCGCACATAGGAGAATGGCATTTATGACATTTCATTTAGCTAGTAACACGAATTTTATTTGCAGACAAATATTGTGTACATAGGCAAATTTTGATTTAGCTTCGCGCACATAACATAATGAATGAACACTGTATTAGGCCTATTGACCCATGATAAGAAGCGCTAAGCCCCAAGGGCTATACAGCCCTGCTCGGCTTGACAAAGCTCCTGGAGAGTGAAACGTTGCCACAATAAAATTGTCGCATTAGTTGCACTTGTCCTTTTGCTTAAGGTTATCCTAGGTAATTTACACACGTTACTATTATATGATAATTTGTGTAACTGTATTTATGGGTGCCTGTACCTAAATAAACTTATTAATTCCATATATCAGAAACCTTTCCTACGACGATAGCCTGAAGGAACTAAATTTCCAGTTTATTAAGATGTAAAATTAAGGAAAATGACCGAAGTGTACAAATGGAAACAAACAAAAGGGATATAAATAGCATGCTGAAAGTATCAAACCAAGACAGGACTCCACTAATGGATTCAAATTGGACAAATTTTTATTTAGAAAGGATATACGAAATTACTGATTTGGCAAAAGCTGTAGATATGCGTTGTTGGGATTAAGCGCCACAGAAGCTTACGGCTATTGAACTTGGCTTCCCAGGAGTCAGGGGAAAAATATATTAGAACAAACTCCCAGGTAACATCAATGGATAGCTGAAGCTTGAAATACCCCAATGGAAATCAGTCACTCTGACTTTTTTGGGTTATCCTAGGCTCTCTACACATGCTGCTATGTATGACAATCTATGTAACTATTTGTGTATACCTGAATAAACTTACTTACGGGTGTTTGAGTGGGTGTGAGTTACACCTACTACTTATCATGGGTCAATAGTAGGTGTAACTCACACCCACACATATACCCATAAGTAAGTTTATTCAGGTATACACAAATATATCTATATATATATATATATATATATATATATATATATATATATATATATATATATATATAGGAGGAGGTGCGGGATTACCAAAACTGTTGTCCAGAGGGCTGAGGAAGGGATGTTGAGGTGGTTCGGACATGTAGAGAGAATGGAGCGAAACAGAATGACTTCAAGAGTGTATCAGTCTGTAGTGGAAGGAAGGCGGGGTAGGGGTCGGCCTAGGAAAGGTTGGAGGGAGGGGGTAAAGGAGGTTTTGTGTGCGAGGGGCTTGGACTTCCAGCAGGCATGCGTGAGCGTGTTTGATAGGAGTGTATGGAGACAAATGGTCTTTAATACTTGACGTGCTGTTGGAGTGTGAGCAAAGTAACATTTATGAAGGGATTCAGGGAAACCGGCAGGCCGGACTTGAGTCCTGGAGATGGGAAGTACAGTGCCTGCACTCTGAAGGAGGGGTGTTAATGTTGCAGTTTAAAAACTGTAGTGTAAAGCACCCTTCTGGCAAGACAGTGATGGAGTGAATGATGGTGAAAGTTTTTCTTTTTCGGGCCACCCTGCCTTGGTGGGAATCGGCCAGTGTGATAATAAATATATATATATATATATATATATACATATATATATATATATATATATATATATATATATATATATATATATATATATATATATATATTGTGTATATATATATATATATATATATATATATATATATATATATATATATATATATATATATATATACATATACACATATATACATATTTACATATATATATACATATATATACATATTATATATATATATATATACATATATATACATATTATATATATATATATATATATATATATATAATTATATATATATATATATATATATATACAGTGGACCCCCGCATAACGATGGCATCGCATAGCGATTTTTCCGCATAACGATTACTTTTATCGCAAAATTTTTGCCCCGCATACCGATTAAAAACCCGCATACCGATTTTCGTCCGAGACGCGTCCAATGTGCCCTCAGCCAGCCTCACATGTGCCGCTCCGTCCCATTGTTTACCAGCCAGCCTCCGCGGTAACATCCAAGCATACACTCGGAATATTTCGTATTATTACAGTATTTTCGGTGCTGTTTCTGGAAAATAAGTGACCATGGGCCCCAAGAAAGCTTCTAGTGCCAACCCTACACCTCAAAGGGTAAGAATTACTATAGAGATGAAGAAAGAGATAATTGATAAGTATGAAAGTGGAGTGCGTATAGCCGACCTAGTCAAGCTGTACAAGAAACCCCAATCAACCATCGCTACTATTGTGGGCACCAGAAAGACAATCAAGGAAGCTGTTCTTGCCAAAGGTTCAACTGTGTTTTCGAAACAAAGATCGCAATTGATGGAAGATGTTGAGAGACTCTTATTGGTGTGGATAAATGAAAAACAGATAGCAGGAGATAGCGTCTCTCAAGCGATCATATGTGAAAAGGCTAGGAAGTTGCATGAGGATTTAATTAAAAAAATGCCTGCAACTAGTGATGATGTGAGTGAATTTAAGGCCAGCAAAGGTTGGTTTGAGAGATTTAAGAAGCGTAGTGGCATCCATAGTGTGATAAGGCATGGTGAGGCTGCCAGTTCGGACCACAAAGCGGCTGAAAAATATGTGCAGGAATTCAAGGAGTACATAGAAACTGAAGGACTGAAACCTGAACAAGTGTTTAATTGTGATGAAACAGGCCTGTTCTGGAAGAAAATGCCAAGCAGGACCTACATTACTCAGGAGGAAAAGGCACTCCCAGGACATAAGCCTATGAAAGACAGGCTTACTTTGTTGATGTGTGCCAATGCTACTGGTGATTGCAAAGTGAAGCCTTTATTAGTGTATCACTCTGAAACTCCCAGAGCGTTCAGGCAAAAGAATGTCCTCAAGGATAATTTGTGTGTGCTGTGGAGGGCAAACAGTAAGGCATGGGTCACTAGGGAATTTTTCTATAACTGGTTACACCATGCATTTGCCCCCAATGTGAAAAATTACCTAACTGAAAAGAAATTAGAACTTAAGTGCCTCCTGGTGTTAGACAATGCCCCTGGTCATCCTACAGACGTGGCAGAGCGACTTTATGGGGACATGAGCTTCATTAAGGTGAAGTTTTTGCCTCCTAATACCACTCCTCTCCTGCAGCCCATGGACCAGCAGGTTATTTCCAACTTCAAGAAACTGTACACAAAAGCTCTGTTTGAAAGGTGCTTTGTAATGACCTCAGAAACTCAACTGACTCTAAGAGAGTTTTGGAGAGATCACTTTAATATCCTCAATTGTGTAAACCTTATAGGTAAGGCTTGGGAGGAAGTGACAAAGAGGACCTTGAACTCTGCTTGGAAGAAACTGTGGCCAGAATGTGTAGACAAAAGGGATTTTGAAGGGTTTGAGGCTAACCCTGAGAATCCTGTGCCAGTTGAGGAATCCATTGTGGCATTGGGAAAGTCCTTGGGGTTGGAGGTTAGTGGGGAGGATGTGGAAGAGTTGGTGGAGGAGGACAATGAAGAACTAACCACTGATGAGCTG
>NC_091337.1:12290620-12399886 GCF_038502225.1 Cherax quadricarinatus | reverse complement strand
GGTGTCTTAATTATACAATGTGGTGTCCTTAAAAAAAATGACAAAGGTCAAAAGACACTACAAAATGGCTCCACAACTAAGAAATATGTAGTTAACTTTCAGTTTGGGAAGAAAAAATGAGGAGACATGAGAAACATGGGACACAAAAATAGATAAGGAAGAATATTTTAGCACTATCAACAGGGAGAACAAAAGGCCACAAATTGTAATCTTAAGGAAAAAAAAAATAGTAGTGCCAAATAGACAGTAGGTAACATTTCTTCCCAGAGTGGTAGAGTGCTGGAATGGGATCCAACAACAGGAAGTGTGTGCTACATCCACTTTCAACTTAAAAAATATAACAAACTGAAGACTTGGATAACATGAAAAGAGCTCAGCTCCTGTAGAAACAAATTCTGTAGCTGTGTTGTACAGGCTGGTAGTTAAATTCCTGAAAGCAGCTATGTATAAATAATTCATGCCATAAAAGCACAATAAAATATATACAAAAAATCAGGTTTTCCCGAAATTTGAAAATCTGCACACAAAAAAATCTACAAATTGTTAGTATAGATAATGTACTATATAACTTACTGCCCATTCTGTCGGCTCTAACTTCCCAAGGTTGAATGCTGTACAGTACTCTATTTTAAGTTTAGGCTTTTAATCACCTAGAGTTAAATTTGCCATGCTTTGAAGGAATAACCTAACATTATATATAAATGATACTTTTGCTTAAGAACAAAATTTTGTCACCTTATGTTTATAGTACTGGTGACTGAAACATCCAATAATCACAAGACTTTGTGATTCCTTTATATATGTATGTATACACACATACATACAGTACATATGTACACAGTTGTATACACACTTCTTTCTTTCAACAAACCAGCTATATTCCATCAAGGCGGGGTGGCCCAAAAGGAAAAATAAAAGTTTCTCCTTTTAAATTTAGTAATATATACAGGAGAAGGGGTTACTAGCCAATTCCTCCTGGCATTTTAGTCGCCTCTTACAACACGCATGGCTTACGGAGGAAGAATTCTGTTCCACTTCCCCATGAAGACTGCATTCACACACCTTAATAATTTCACTATAATGTGAAAATAAATGTTAGAAATAGTGTGAAGCAAATGCCTATATCAGAAAGGAAAAAACAACTAAGGGTGTATATAATGCAGAAGCTATTGCCTGAGCCATGTAAACAGGATAACATAAGCATCATATGCAGCATTAGCAAACATAAGAATAGCTTTCAAGGAACATCAGCAAGGAGTACTGTACTTCAAAATCATGTACAATAATTGTGTAAAGTCAGTATTGGAGTATACAGCACCATCATGGAATCCATACATATTCAAATGTATAAAACTTGAGTAGGTTCCTAGATTTGCTTCCAGGCTAGTCCCTGAAAATAAGTACCTGAGTTATGAGAGTGAGCTTGAAGACCTGAATCTTCAACACTGAAGGCATGAAGAAATAGAGATGAATTGGTCACGACATTGACAAGGTGGATGTGGATAGACTGTTTGAAAGGGGCAGAAAAGATCAAGGGAAGACATATGAATTGTAAAACTAAAATAAGAGATGCAAAAAGACTCATATAGTATGAGTACAGTGAGGAAGTGACATGCACTGTGAAAGGAAATATAATAGTAGAGGCTTTAACTCCATAGGAGAGCTGAAGTGTAAAGATGACAAAGTTCATCAGGCTAGTAATTAGTTCAGAGGCAGGGCATTAAGCTGGAGTTTGATTCCTGCCAACACAGGTAGGTAAGTACATGCATGCATGAATTACGAAAAAGACTGAACACATTGGAAATGAACTTGCTGATAAACAGGAGGAAAAGAAAAGATATACAGTAGATCGTTATATTACTCGGTAGTTACATTCCTGAAAACGCCGTATTAGGTAAATCTGTGTTAGATAAACTGAAGAACTTGTGGGGAAAAATAGGGTTGCATTCCTGGGAGCTCCCAAAAAGCCAAACAACTCTTTTTAGACCTCCATATCTTACAAAAATAAAAGTGAATATGTAATAGTAGTTCATTTTCGTGATGTATTATGTTGTTTTTTACTGCTTAAGACTACAAATGCAACAGAAATAATAGTATTTTGTACCTTAAATTGTGGGTGCTGGTGTTTGTGGATGATTGTGAAGAAAGTAGAGTGTTATGCTGTGGCCCTACTGGGCTGAGGTGGATGGTAGAGGTTCTGGTACTGAAGTCGATGGTTGTACTGGAGTGTGCATAAATTCTGTAATGGATTTCCATTCTATTTTATCCCACAGTACGTTATACAACTGACGGTAAGGCATCAGCTGCTCTAGACATCGTTTCAGGGCCCTCTTCAGTGAAAAAGTCTAACTTTAAGTCAGTCAGTCAAGTCAGTAAATCAGTCAAGTCAGTCAGTCAGTAAATCAGTCAAGTCAATAAATCAGTTAGTCAGTAACTCAGTTATTCATCACACAAACTCATATATTTACTTCATTTATATTTACTTCATTCTTTTTAATTGCACAGTGATGCTTCATTACAGCCACAGGCTATCTCTTGCCTAATATCTCTTATTTTCTTCATTAATTCTAAGACTTAAATGTTTATACCTTTTCTTGCTACTCTCAGCAACACTGGTGTGCTTACTGGGTGCCATGATTTCTTGGCAGATACAAGATATGGTAATTAAAAGATCAAAACACAATTCACAAGCACAGCTAGCTCCTAAGACAGAATGGAACTGAACACATATTCACGAAGGCTGGATTGGTGGTGGCAGGAGTGTTGGGGGTGGCAAGGGATGGCAGGAGGTTTCTCCTGCTGACCCACAACAAGGTGGCAGCTTGAGCTGGGAAAATTTTTTCTGCGCACGCAAATGGAACCGTGTAGTTAATTTTACAAAGTGTTGTATAAAATTGTGCCACAATTTTTCAATAGTGCAATAGCCAAAATGTGGCAAATAAATCTGTGTAATATAATGGTCTACTGTAACTACATAGAAAATCACAAAAAATCAGAGAAAATAGTGAGGGAAGCTTTCATATTACAGTACCTTTAACAAGGAAAAAAGGCACACAACAAAGAAAAAACTGTGGAAGGGCTCAAGAAAGTATTTTGTTAGTACATATTAGGGTACTGAAATAATATCAAAATAATAACTAAAAGTCTATATGAAATAATAACTAAAATAATAACTAAAAGTCTATATGACAATGTATATGTAAAAGACAAGACATCACAAACACAGGAAAGTATAATTGATTGCATATGCACAGACACTAGGAAACATTTTCATAAACAGTAGTAGATAGTGGGAATGGAATACAAGCAAAAGTAGACTGTAAATTACAAATTAATATGACAAACTTAATGACTGAAGATGGGACACCATAAGCATAAGTAGGCTCCTGTGATTACCCATAGGTAATCGTAAATAAGTAATATGCACAGATTAGTAGTGTATAGCACGTTGGTCTTATTCTGAACCACAACCCATAAAATGATTGTAAAATATTCAAATACAGAAAAATTTGAAAAAGATATTCAGTGAAGCAAATTATTAACGTACATAGGTGGCAGGTTTTTTGGTACTTCAAAGTAAAGTTTGTAATTACAGTATTTGTTTATAAGCACAATGTTGGTAATATTGTATATACTGTATAAGGATTCTGGGTTACCAAAATGTGGGTTTTATACAATGTATTGCCTTTTGAATATTGTGTGTGTTAGGCATTGGTTTTCTCATAACATGAATTTCATTTTTATAATTTAAATGTTAATTAGATAAGTTGATGTGCAATTGGACAGCCTCTACTGCACTTTGTTAGGCCCAAGGAGCCAAGTAACACAGTTTAATCCAAATTCTTAATTTTTGTGTTGAGGAAGATTGTGTTTTATTACACTGAGATATGAATATGTCAGTGTTACAGAAAAGACAGGATATTGAAAAATCCATTAATCCATTGACATCGTTATTTATTTTTTAGATGCATGTGAGATATGCATAATGCTGTGAAACCCATGACTCTCCTTTTATTTTATATTCAGTTTATTGCAGTTTAGTAATAATAATTGTTTAGATTAAACTGAGTGATATTATAAAGGTACAGTACTATACAATACAGTGGAACTTTGACTTAGGAGTGTCCCAACATACAAGTTTTTCGAGAAACGAGCCATTGCTCGGTCAATTTTTTGCTCTGAGTTACGAGCCAACATCTCAGTGGGAGACGGCCGACTTGTTAAAAAAAAAAAATTATAATAATTATTATAATAATAATACATAATACGTAATAATAATACAACAAATTGTATCAGTTAAGTTCAATGATAAAACAAAACAAATTGTGTCAGTTAAGTTCAGCGATAAATGTAGCATTAAGAGTGTAGCAAATAAGTTAAGCGATTCAGCGATAGAAAAAGGACGAAACGAAACTAACTCCTCTAGTGTTGTTGGAGGTTTATATGGCCACTGACATCATATGCCGCACTGCCTCTTCCACCCTCCCACCAGCTCTGCTCCAAGTGTGTAAGTATACACTTTATATAAACAGTTTATTTCTTTACATTCTCTATTGTTTTTATACAATATTTCTTATTTATAAATACATTGTTTCAGTGTTTTCCTTAGTAAACTAGTGATCTACTGCAGTTAGCTTCACAAACACACTGTTTTCTCTTATAATAAGAGCATGGGAAGATGACTCAAGAAATCGTAATGACACGATTGCAAATAAACCATACCCCCGGCCGGGATTGAACCCGCGGTCATAGTGGCTAACGCGACGGGCTGGAGTTTTGAGACTCTATGACCGCGGGTTCAATCCCGGCCGGGGGTATGGTTTAGCATGGGAAGATACTATAGTCAGTGGGAGAGGAAATGGCGGATGCTGCTGCTGCCACCATCACTCACCATATTATGGCCTATTTTAGTCATTCTAGAGTATATATCATGTTTCTTTGTTAGTTATATTGTTTATTATGTCATATTAGATGAATTGTGATAGATGTTATTATAATCAAAAAGAAGCACTAAGCCACAAGGGCTATACAGTTGTGATAGATAAATAAGCCTTAGTTGATATTAGCATCATATTCAAGTATTTTGTCCTGCCTCCAGAGAGCTGGATTTCCACTGGAACGGATTAATGGCATTTCAGTTAATTTAAATGAGGAAAACTGATTTGATATACAAGCAAATTGAATTACGAGTTAGGTCACGGAACTGATTACACTCGTAAGTCAAGGTTCCACTGTATTCCTTATATAGTATGCACGTTATTTAAATAAGGGGGATTGTCAATTACAGACAAATAATTTGGATTTTTGAAATTAAGAAAGTTTTAAAAGTAAGGTGCTCATTTTGCAACACATTGATATGTGTGTATAATGTATATCACAGTATTCTCAATGGATTTATTTAATATAAGTATTAAATATACATATGCTCTGTTTTCTGTTAGTGTAATCAAGCACATGTAATAACTGTATGTACAGTACTGCATGTTTTTTCTGTTTTGCTTTCCTTTGATACCGATAATCCTTGATAACCGCTAATCAAGGGAGAAGCAGTGCTGAGGGTACTCCAAATTATGCAGTTAAGAAACAAGGTGTACAGTAATGTGATGTGTGTTGCTCCCTGAATTTGCTTTTTTCCAAATTTGCATGTTATGATTATCTTTTTTTATTTTCCAAGTTTACACTGTGCCTATTTTTTGGTTTGGCACATGACCCTTAAATTGAAAATCAGCCATAGGATTGTGTTCAAAATGTGCTCCCTGGATATTCCACATTCATTACAAATGTCAGTAATACAAGTACTGAAATACAATTATCCAAAATAAGTTATTATTTGGACAGAACTTACTGGTAACCCTATTCAAGGATTCTAACACAAGGACCCCATGGAAATGAGTCATATTATTTGACTTTATTGGGTCATTCTAGGTTAAATTCTACATAACTTATTACAACCATTGTGAGCTTGCTGGCCCACATATATCTCACAGTCTGGTTGATGAGTGAGATAGGTTGCATTTGAGAAGGACTTGCCTAGCATGGGCCAGCAGGCCTAATTACACTAACTTACCACATATATATTAGTTCTGTCCAGCTTGTACAGTATTACTTGTGATTGATCAAGTGGGGGAGTGAGGGCCAATAATTGTGTGTGCTAAATACACTCTGCCACCTTTGTTGCTGCTGCTGCTCCTACACACATTTTTCTCAGTTTTCACTTAGTCAGATTTATATATTTGTGGTATATGTTTGATTAAGAAATGTGGATTTTTATTTAATTAATGATTGATTAGGGGAAATATTCACAATTACGTATTTTTATTTTATTTTCTCTTAGATTTTTTGATAAGCTATACTGATGTTTGGCATGAAAATATTCAGTGACATGTTCTGTCAGACTAACAGCATGTACATTCAAACCCGGTTTGTTGATGATGGTTGCCTCTGACATGAGGTTATATGAGTGGGAACTGTCATTCAGAAGGGGAGGCTATCATTGGCTTTTCTGGGTTATTTAGTATTACATTCTGCAAACAGTTGCTAAGCAGGCATTCATTGTATTCACTCAGAATAATAATAGTAAAATTGAAGAGGCTCGAATTGAGAGTATGGTACGGTACGTTTAGTACTCTTAAATTATATTAAGGATTTACAAACCTTCTTAGGGACAATTAATAAACCTTAATGCCAGAGATATTACCATATGTTTTAATATACATACAGTATTCTTTTTTTTTCTTTTATTATTCATGCAGTCATTTGAAACAAATGTCATTTCAGTTTTTTAACGAATTGCTAATTATTTTTGGACATCAGGTTTTGTGACTGAATGCCCCCACATTATGTTGTAAATAAATTCCAGCAGTGAAAAATATAGGCTCATGTTAACATATTCACCTGATGAACACCATTAATATTTTGCCATGATTATGTGCAGACTAAATACATAACCTGGATAATTTATTTTTACAACAATGGCTGTTTAACACCAAAGTAGGCTGACACAAAGCAGGAAACACAGTCACCATTGTTCACTCAGTAACTGTCATGTCAGTATTGTGCAGATATCACAACATTTCACTCTGTGCAGAACTTAATTACAATAAAAGTTTGTGACAGTATTTCTCTGTGTGGAGAGATTAATCACAATGCAGACTTTCTCTGCTTCTGTCTTTTCTCCTTTCTGCTATTGTATCCAGTTTGTAAAAATTCCGGCAATATGAAGAATTCATTCAGAATATAGATCACGCTGACTTGATAAAACTCTACAGTGTGAAAAATTGTCACAGTAAAATCTTGCTCTGCACCTGTGGTTTTTCTTCATTACTATTGCTAGTATACTGCTGTATTCAGTAGTTTCTATAACTGGGCCAGGAAAATTCATTTAAAGCTGGGACTCATATTTTGCAGATTTTTTAAACATTAAGGCAACATGAAAAGCATGTGTCATAGTAATTCTTGTTCGTGGTGTTCATTGTTATGATCATGTTCTGTACTAACTTTCATATGGAGCTGTCCTTAATTGATCATTTAACAATATAAAAAAGTGTGAGATTAATATGAATGTAGGAGTAATATAGGAGTAATCATTTTTTGCTCTTTTAGTTCAATATTTGAACTTTACTTTTCTCTTGAGTAAGATACCGAATTATGTTCTCTATATTATTTAATCTGTTACTAAAACTTCAGATATTATATTGCTCAAATATTGTAAAATATATAGTCAGCTGTAATATGCTTGTGTTAAAAAACATACTTATGCCTAAATGACATCTTTTAAATTGTGCTTCTGATAAAAAGGCTAAATTATCTCATAAATAGCATACATCAAACAAGGTCACATTTCTTGTACAGTAGAATTTAATTATGTATCATTTGATGTTATAATATCAGTGTTATTAAAGTTTTTATATAATGTAGCTTAAATAAATTCTGTTTAATATATACATTAAGAATATATATATATATATTTTTTAACCTTAAGTAGGCAAGAACAGAGTTGCAGATGAACATGGAGGGAAAGTGTAGACCAAGTGCTTACATTGAAACATAAGTGAATAATATTTATATAAAATTAAGGAAGATTTTCTTGTATTCATGGATTTAGAAAAGGCATATGATAAGGTGGATAGGGGAGCAATGTGGCAGATGTTGCAAATATATGGAATAGGTGGTAGGTTACCAAAAGCGGTTAAAGAGTTTTTGTGAGGATAGTGAGGCTCATGTTTGGGTATGTAGGAAAAGGAGATTATTTTCTAGTAAAAGCAGGCCATAGACAGGGATGAATGATGTCACCATGGTTATCTAACATATTTATCAATGAGGTTGTAAAGTAAGTGAATGTTAGGGCATGGGAAGATGTGTGGGATTAAAAATAGGCAGAATCTAATACAAAATGGGAGTTTTCACAGTTGCTTTTAGCCACTGACATTGTGCTTTTGGAAGATACTGAAGAGAAGTTGCAAAAGTTGGTGGGTGAATTTGGGAGGGCATGTTAAAAGAAGGAAATTAAAAGTGAACATAGAAAAGAGCAAGGTGGTGAGGGTAGCAAATAATTTATTTAATGGAAGATTGGATATCAGACTGGAAGGCTGGAAGGGGAGAGTATGGAGGAAGTGAATGTGTTCAGATGGACTTGTCTGCAGATGGATCTATGAAAGACAAGGTGAACCATAAAACTGAAGAGGGGGAAAGGATAGGTGGTGCAGTGCACTGAGGCATCTGTGGAGACAAAGAACGTTATCCATGGAGGCAAAAAATGAAATGTAAGAGTATAGTGGTACCAACACTCACATGGGTGTGAAACATGGGTTGTAAATGTTGCAGTGAGGAGGAGGATGGAGCAAAACAGATGACTTGTAGGATGTATAAATCTGTGGTGGAGGGAATGCTGGGAAGAGGTCATCCTAGGAGGGGTTGGAGGGAGTAAAGGAGGTTTTTTTTTGTACATCCAGAAAGCATGTTTGAGTGTGCTAGATATGAGTGAGGGGAAGAAAATGTTTTTTTTTGGACTTTACAAGCTGTTAGAGTGTGAGCAAGGTAACATTTGTGAAGGGATTCAGGGAAACTAGTTAGCCAGATTTGAGTCCTGGAGGTGAGAGGTAACAGTGCCTGCATTCTGAAGGAGGGGTGAGGATATTTGCAGTTTGGAGGGGCATCTGAACTGTAGTATTCGCACACGTCTGGAAAGATAGTGATAGAGTGAATGATGCCGAATGGTGTTTTTTTTTTTTTTTTGGTAACCTTTCCTTAACCCTTTCAGGGTCCGTCCCGTAGATCTACGGCTTTACGTTCAGGGTCCAAACCGTAGATCTACGTCATGAGCTCAGCTCACTCTGATAAACTGTGAGTGGTAAATTTGGGCCTAGATATGAGAGAATACATCTATGTGGTATGTGTGCACCACATAAAACAAATCCTGCAGCACACTGTGTATAATGAGAGAAAAAAAACTGAGACCATGATTTTTTATTAAAACAGCGACTTTGCAGTGTTTTTTCGTATGTTTTTTATAGTTATATTTGTGATTTCTTGGTCTCATTTGATAGAATGGAAGACATACTACAGAAATAGAGATAATTTTGATTGGTGTTAGCACTGGAAATGGCTTGAAATTGAGCTCAAAGTGGCGGAAATGTTAAATTTTTGCCGATGTTCAAGAGTAAACAAACGACCTCACACGTCTAATACACGCCAGCTGGTGGGTCTAATATACATTCACAAATGTGGTGATGATATTTATACAATTATTACAATATTGCATAACAGTAAATCTTCTATTTTTTGGTGTGAATAAAAATTCATTATGTGAATAAAAAATAAAAATGGAATTTATTTGTAAAGCCTCAAAACATAACTAATGAACAGAGGAAATGTTAGTTTAGTGCCAGGAATACCTACATTGTTTATTCTGGACCCTGTTTTGAAATTGGAATATTTTGAACTTTGTGTTAAATTGGCCAAATTACCAATTTCCGGTCACTTTATTTTGTAGTTGAAACAGTTGACTTGGCGATTTCTTGTGCTCAATCGATAGAATAGAAGTAATACTAGTGAAATAGCTGAGAATTTGGTCGACTGGAATATTGTAATTGGCCTAAAATGGGAGTCAAAGTCGGCAAAATCGCCGATTCGTAAATATTGCTGACACATCAAAATTCACGAGAGCATAATTTCGTCAATTTTCCATCAAATTTCGTACTTTTTGTTTTATTACATTCACAAAAAGATTCTCTACCATTTCATAAGAAAAAATAAAAAAAATTTTTTTTTTAAATTCTTGGACACTGGGGCACCACTTCAGATTTTGGCCTTGGACCCTGAAAGGGTTAAAAAAAAAAAAAAAAAAAAAAGGATGCAGCATCAATCTACTGGTACTTAATTTTGCACTATATGACCTATACAGGTGTAGCTCACTTTTTAATATACAATAAAAATACAGTAATACTGCATGTAACCATGTAACTTAAAGTTACATGCAGAAACTAATGAATAACTCGATATATATCCAGTTACGTGTATTAAGAATTGCTCACTTTATATTAGGATTATTCCTATATACTTTCACTATTCCATTTTTTATTCCTTCCATTAAGTGTTTAGTTCAGAAAATATATACAATACATAGAAATTACACACTATTTACATTTAAAATAAATTATATATGAAATGTACTATTTACCTTTATCTTTACTAGTATCATACTCATTGTGACGCATCATGTAAAGCATGTAAAAAATTACTCCAAGCAAAAATAGTGCAACAACTGAGTCTGTTTTTGCCCTTTCAATACGTGCTAACTTCCTCTCCTGATATATTTTATGTCGAATTTTTGCACCCTCTCTTCTCTCACGATTAAAATCATAATGAGCCTTTGACCATTCATCAAAGTTAAAAATAGGAGTATGTCCCATTGTAATTGGAGAACTGTTTTTCTTTCTTTGTGATTTATAAAGTTTTGCTGCATACTGCTCTGCTTCAGCTGGAGTTGCAGCTGGTGAAATATTAAAAAATCCCTTGTCATACATCTTCCTCTTTTGAAAGTTTCCCAAAACTTCATAAGCTTCTGTTATCTCTCGGAACTTGACAGAAGCATCCTCAGTTCCTTTATACTGGTCAGGATGATAGGTTTTGGATAAGTTGTAATAAGCCTTTTTCACCTGAAACAGAAATAGTATTTTAATACGTATTCTATACAGCACTTAATAGATAAAATTAAATGGTAAAAATCTGTGACTTCACATTTATTCAGACTAATTTGTACTGCACTTTGGGAGTCCAAAACTCCTGTACAATGAATGAAAAGGAAGCTATGGTTGCAAAGTGACAGCAACAAGTATTGCATATAATTTTGCTATGAAAATGCTGGTCAACTCTGTTGGATATCCTTGAATTAATCTTCTCGAAAAACATAAAGGAAGGAGGTAATATGATATGGATAGACATAATTATGGAAGGAGGTAATATGATATTGATGGGCATATCTGGAGTATAACTGGAGAATGTTCTGGGAGTCAACACCCCCATGGCCAGGACTTGACCAGGCCTTGTGGTGGATCAGGGTCTGATCAACCTGGCTGTTACTGCTGGCTGCACACAAATCAACATATGAACCACAGCCCAGCTGGTTAGGTACTGACTTTACGTGCCTGTCCAGCTCCCTCTTGAAGACAACCAGGGGTCTATTGGTAATCCCCCTTATGTATGCTAGGAGGCAGTTGAACAGTCTTGGGCCCCCCAATTATTATTATTATAATCAAAAAGAAGCGCTAATTATTATTATAATAAAAAAAGAAGCGCTAAGCCACAAGGGCTATACAGCGCTGCAGGGTAGGGAAGGAAGCGAGGGTATTGGATGGCAGAAGGGAGGAGGGATGATCAGCAGGTTACAGAAAACAGCTGGGCAGGGGATAGTACGGGGGTAGAGGGTAGCAAGAGATTGAAGTAGAAAGGGCTGAAGGTATCAGAATTTGTGAAGTAAGTCAGTTGTTGTCAAAAAGTCAATGAGAGAGTCCGGATGAAAGGTGGGTCCATCAGCAAGAAGGGAAGGTAAAGAGAGAGCAGCGGAGCGAAGACGACGACAGAGGTAAATTATGAGTGCTCGTTGATAAAGTGGGAAGTCCAACAGAACGTGGCTGACTGATAATGGAGCTTGGCAATTCTCACAGAGAGGAGCAAGACGCCTCTCCATGAGATATCCATGAGTAAGACGAGTATGGCCAATGCGAAAACGGGAGAGAGTAGTCTCCCAACCTCGACACTGGTGATAAGAAGACGGCCAGTAACCTATACTCGGTTTAATTGATTGAAGTTTGTTGCCGAGCATAGTAGACCAACGTTGTTGCCAACGGGTGTGAAGGTGGGAAGATATTGCAGCAAAATAGTCCGTAAATGGAATACCTCTATAAGAAACTGGTAGGTCATGTACTGCTGACCGCGCAGCAGTGTCTGCCTGTTCATTGCCCTGTACGTCAACATGACCAGGGACCCAACAAAAAACAATATCTTTATGCTTGGTAAAGATGCGGCGTAGCCAAAGTTGGATAGGGAGGACTAAGGGGTGAGGTGTATCAAATTTTTGTATAGCCTGTAAAGCACTAAGGGAGTCTGAGACAACCACAAATGATGACACAGGCATAGATGCAATACGGATAAGTGCTGTAAGGATGGCTTAATGACAACAGCATTCTCCATAGCTATCAATCGGGCTTTAGAAGATCCTACTCAACCGATACCTCCCTTATTAATCTGATGGATTACCTGAGAACTGAAATGTCAAAAGGGAACCTCATAGGTATGGTAACCTTAGACCTGCAAAAGGCCTTCGATACTGTCAACCACAATATATTATGTAAGAAACTTCAAGCTATCGGTATAGGTTCTGTAGACTGGTTTAAGTCCTACCTTAGCAACAGGAGACAAATAGTCAAAATCAACAAAACGGAATCAGAACCCCTGCCGATAACATGTGGAGTTCCCCAAGGTAGTATTCTGGGTCCCTTACTATTCTTATGTTATGTCAATGATATGCCTATCAGTGTCAAGTGCAAACTCCTACTGTATGCAGATGACAGTGCTCTGTTAGTGACAGGTAAAGACCCACAAGATATTGCTAATGTTTTAACACTGGAACTGGAGTCCTGCAGCAAATGGTTAGTAGACAACAAACTATCAATTACACCTAGGGAAAACTGAAGCCATTCTCTTTGGAACGAAACATAAACTGAGAAGGGTAAATAATTTTAATGTTCAGTGTAATGGGGAGTCCATCACTTTGGTTTCATCAGTTAAATATCTGGGAATCCCCTTTGACCCATGCATGTCAGGAGAATTGATAGGGAACAGTGTAGTAAAGAAAGCGAATGCCAGGCTGAAGTTCCTGTATAGACAAGCACAGTGTCTACCTACTGAGGCTCGCAGGACCCTATGTCTAGCCCTTATACAATGCCATATGGATTACGCTTGCTCTTCTTGGTACTCTGCCTTGACAAAAAAACTGAAAGATAGACTGCAAATCACCCAGAACAAAATCGTAAGATTCATCCTGAGGCTGGGACCAAGAGAACATGTAGGCCAGGATGAATTACAGCAGTTGGATATGCTGAATGTTGAAGACAGAGTAAAACAACTGAAGCTAAATCATGTTTATAAAATTGCTCACGAACAGTGTCCAGAATATCTTGCTGTCAATTTTGTCAAGGTTGGGAACCAAAGCAATCATAGTACTAGGGGGAGAGAGCACAACTTTGTAGTACCCACAGTCAGTGGCCAGGCTTCAAACACCTTTTATTGTACAGCAATAAAGGAATGGAACAGACTACCCACAAATGTCAAGGCCAGTCATAGCTTGAACCAGTTCAAGAAGACTGCCAAAAAGTGTCTGATGAATGAAGCAACAGATAGGGAGGGGAATGATTTTCTATTTTTTAGCTAAAATACGTGTAAATTTTACCTTATCCCTAGTAATGACCCTCGTATTGTAGATAGTCGTAATGACCCTCGGGTAGTAGATAGTCTTAATGACCCTCGTATTGTAGATAGTCTTAATGACCCTCGTGTAGTAGATAGTCTTTTTAGTATGATAATAAGATGTTATCTTCATTATAGAATAATAAGAAAATATTATAACCTTTATATTATAATAATAAGGTAAAAGGACCCCAATGGAAATAAGTCACTCTGTCTGACTTTTTTGGGTTATCCTAGGTTCTCTACACATATGCTGCTATGTATGATAATTCTATGTAACTGTATTGTGTATACCTGAATAAATTTACTTACTTACTTACTTACTTACTTATATAATTCAGCAGTAAAAATACTAGCCGAAGATAGTAAATGCCCTTGTACGACGCTGTCCGGAAACACTGCTGCGAATCCTACGCCGTCAGAAGACTTAGAGCCATCTGTGTACACAGCAATGGCATAAGAATGAGAGTGAAAGTGGTCAAGAAAAAGAGAGCGGGAAGCGACCGTAGACAGTTGGGTTTTCGAGCAAGACTCGAACAGCTGGAACTTCCCAGGGGGGTAGGGAAAAGTGAGATGCTACAGGTACATAGAAAGGTGATAGTTGAAGAGAAGACAAGAGCGAATGAAGGCGAAGAGAGAAGGGACGGAGTAAACAGGGGCGGCGAACAAATAAAGAA
Source organism: Cherax quadricarinatus (assembly GCF_038502225.1). Classification (NCBI taxonomy): domain Eukaryota; kingdom Metazoa; phylum Arthropoda; class Malacostraca; order Decapoda; family Parastacidae; genus Cherax; species Cherax quadricarinatus. The sequence goes on along the minus strand of NC_091337.1, from coordinate 12,385,244 downwards.
TGTCTACTAATATCAGTGATCATTCTATAAATGGAAGGATTGCGGAGATCATGAGAGCGTACATAGTAGCGCAGGCAATGGGCATCACGGCGATCGGATAAGGATGGAACGTTCGCTTCTGCATAGAGGCTCTCGACAGGGGAAGAGCGAAAAGCACCAAGGCATAAACGTAATCCTTGGTGATGAATGGGGTTAAGGCTAGAGAGAGTAGCAGGAGATGCCTCTGAATAGATCTGGTCACCATAATCAAGTTTCGATAAAATAAGGGTGGAATGTAGGCGAAGGAGGGTTCGACGATCAGCTCCCCATGAAAGATGAGCAAGGGTTTTAAGAAGGTTCAGCCGGCTGTGACAAGTTGCCTTCAGAGAGGTAATGTGAGGTTTCCAGGATAACCTACGATCAAAGAGGAGGCCCAGAAACTTGACTGTATCACGTTCAGGGAAACGGGAGCCATAGAGGTACAAAGGATGATCGGAGATGACAGAGCGTCTAGTGAAAGTAATTTGGTGGGTTTTAGTGCTAGAAAATTTAAACCCACGTGTGGTGGCCCAATTGGAAACACGGTCGACTGCATGTTGGAGAGAAACTGTAATGAGGTGACAGTCAGCGCCTGCACAGGCAATAGCGAAGTCATCAACATAGAGTGATGACCAAATATTTGATGGAAGACTAGAGGCCAAATCATTAATAGCAAGGAGAAAAAGTGTTGTGCTCAGAACACATCCCTGGGGGACACCTTCAGCTTGGATAAAGTCCGGGGAGAGCACATTATTAACCCGAACACGGAAATGCCTGTCAGTTAAAAAGTTCTTAAGGAAGGATGGTAGATTGCCTCGAAGGCCTAAGGAGTGGGCTTGGGCTAAAATATTATACCTCCAAGTTGTGTCATATGCCTTCTCAAGGTCAAAAAATATGGCAATAACCGAGTGGTTATTCGCAAAGGCATTACGAACATACGTATCCAAGCGTAGTAAGGGGTCTATGGTAGAACGTCCCTTACGAAAGCCATATTGACGAGTGGAAAGACTGTTGTGTGTTTCTAAATACCACACTAAACGTCTATTTACTAGGCGTTCCATTACTTTGCAAACTGCACTGGTAAGAGCAATGGGACGATAGTGGGAGGTTTCATGTCCCGTAGTGCCTGGTTTGCTGAAAGGGAGAACAATGGCGGATTTCCACAGCTGTGGAAGAACTCCTTGTGACCAAATAAGATTGTAAAGGCGTAATAGGACTGCAAGGGCTGACTGATGTAAATGTTGTAGCATACGAATATGAATGTCGTCGGGCCCAGCTGCCGATGATCGACAAGCTGAGTGTGTTGCCTCCAGTTCTTGAAGTGTAAAAGGCACATTATACTGTTCTTCTCTGAGAGAAGAAAAGTCCAAGGGTGCTAACTCTCTGGCAGACTTTGAGGAAAGAAATGAGGGGCATAGATGGAGTCCCTGAGAAAAACGGACCAGACGATTGCCAATTTCATTGGCAACATCTAGTGGGTTTGCTATATCAACACTGGCAACCCGCAGAACAGGAGCCGGGTCAGGAGAATATTTACCACTCAGTTTTCGTACTTTTTTCCAGACTGCACTCATAGAGGAAGCAGAGGTGATGGTGGAAACATAATCTCGCCAGCAAGTGCGTTTAGCATCATGGATGACACGGCGAGCGATCGCACGCTTCTGTTTAAAATCAAGGAGTCTCTCTGTGGTTCTATTGTACCGATACCTGCCCCATGCAGCGCGTTTCAAACGTACTGCACGAGCACAAGCAGGAGACCACCAAGGCACGCATTTCTGAGAATGCCTGCCCGAAGTTTGGGGTATAGAATGAGAAGCTGCGGTGAAAACGGAGGACGAGAAGAGGTGTAAAAGCTCATCGATGGAGGATGAAGAAGGAACCTCTTTAAAAACAGTTAGGTGTGAGTAAAGGTTCCAATTTGCCTGATCAAATTGCCAGCGTGGGGTGCGAAGAGGTGGCGAATATGAAGGGGAAGTAAGAATGATTGGGAAATGATCGCTGTCATGTAAGTCCGGGAGAACAGACCAAGTGAAGTCTAATGCGGCGGAGGAAGAGCAGACTGAGAGATCGATGCAAGAGAGAGTATGAGTCCGAGGATCAAAATGGGTGTGAGTACCTGTATTTAAAACATGGAGGGGGTGGGTGGTAAGAAAAGCCTCTAACTGAATTCCACGGGAATCACAGTGAGACCCCCCCAGAGGAAATGGTGGGCATTAAAATCACCAAGTAACAGAATCGGTGGCGGTAATGACGAAACAAGAAAGGCAATATCCAGAATAGATAATGCCCGAGAAGGAGAGAGATATAAAGAACAGAGCATATACCACCTATGTAAGTGGATACGGGCTGTTGTGTAATGCAGCGAAGTATGAACAAATAGCTGATGGTACGGAATATCAGTGCGTAGAAGAAGGGCACTTTCATTAAAGGTCCCTTCAGGAAAAGGATCTGAAGAATACAATAAATTATAGCCTGAGATGGGAGAAATAACAGCAGAGTGTAATTTTGGTTCCTGTAAGCAAACACCAACAGGGGCAAACTGGGAGAGTAACATCTGAAGCTCACCCCGATTACCCCTGAGGCCGCGTATATTCCACTGTAAATAGGCCATGATTGGCAATGATAAAGATACTTGAAATCCGCAGGTAAGGGTTCCTACGGACTAGAGGGGTTAGAAAAGTCCACATGCGGAGGCAGTGGAAAACGTTCAAGCAGCGAAGGAACGGTGCGCTGTGAAGAAAGGGGTTGCGCAGATGGAGTAGAGGAGAGAGAAAGAGAGGAAGGTGGATCAGTGTCCATTGATGGTTTGGTCTCTGCAATATATTCAGAGATTGCTTCAAGTGTTTCGGAATTCAGAGACGTCGTATGGGAGACAATAATGGAAATGGTAGGGGGAGGATGAGTAAAGATTGGAACTGTATTGGACTGTACCAAGGTAGGGGGGAGGGCGAAAGGGTGGAGGGAACTGGAGAAGCGTGGCAGGGGACAGAAGAGGCAGAAACCTGGGAGGTGGCAGAAGAGGAAGAAACTTGGGAGGGAACAGGGGAGGAAGATACAGTACGAGGAGGAGGGTGAACCTCTACACTTGTAACTGAGCCAGTGAGAGGGGGAGAACCAGGGACAGAGACAGGGAGGGTAAAATGAGGAGGTGGAAGATGGGTAGGAGGTGTTAACGGACCCTTTTTTGACTTTTGAGAAGTAGAGGGACGATTGGGAGGAGGTGTCGTACGAGGTCTCGTCGATACTGAGGCTTGTGAAAGAGAACACGAAGAAGCGAGATCAGACTGAGGCGTTGAAGTAGGGACGTCTGAGCCGAGGACAGCAAAAGGATTAGATACAGGAGTGACTATGGGAGAGGTAACCACAGAGGTGGGTGTAGAAGATGGGATACCAGAAGTGGGGGGACGTTTTGAAACACGGGAATAAGAAACACATGGGAGTCTCCCTTGGAGGCGGAGATGAGAAACTGCCATGGCATAAGGGAGACCTTCTGTCTCTTTGAGGTAACGGACTTCCCACTCGTTTAAATAGACTTGACAATGGCGAGAGTACGAAGGGTGAGCCACATGACAGTTAAGGCAAGAGGGAGATCGATTGCAAGACGTATTAGAATGGTCATCAGCACCACAGACTGGGCATTCGGCGATAGATCTGCAATATTTCGCTGGATGGCCAAATCGCCAGCAATTTCTACACTGTTGTGGTGTAGGGATCACCTTTCGAACTTGTAACCGATGTCCTGCTATATAAACTGAGGATGGGAGTTCTCGGCTGTCAAAAGTTAAACGAGCCACATTGCTAGGGTATCGTCTCCGCCCGCGGGCAGGAAGAACGTAAGTGTCTACCTTGAGGATTGGGAGATCTTGGAGTTCCAGCTGTTCAAGAATGTCAGTGCCACATGTCTGGAAATTTTGTTGAACTATGGTATGGGGGAGAATGACGGTACCACTACAAGAATTGAGGGAATGATGTTTTTCAAGAGTGACAGGAACAGTATCGATATGGGAAAGACCAGAGAGCTCATGAGCCTGGGTAGCATTCTGTACGGTGATGATGCGCGTACCGCTCTTAAGAGCATGAAAAGAAATATCTTTCCCAACATGGCGTAGGAGTGCCTTGCCAATACTGTGGTCAGAAAGATAGGCAGTAGAGGAAGTCGGTCGTAAAGTGAAGAATTTAGTCCATTGTTCAGTCTGAAACTGAGCGTGGAAAGGTAGTGAAGGACGTGTCGATCGTTTCTGAGAAGAACGAGAAGGTGGAGAAGTATCATCAGCAGGTAATTGTCGTTTGCATTTAGGCGTGGGACCAGAGTTGGTCCGATGTGGAACGGGTCGGCGATTTGAAAATTGCCGCACCGTAGAGGGAGAGGCCAGAAGCATAGTCAGAGAGCGAAGGTCCGATAAATCGAAGGAGTCAGTCGAGGCCTCAGTACCTGAAGCGGGTGAGAAAACAGCACCGGCAAGAGGTACAGAGGCATGAGGAGTGTCTGAAGAGTGGTCCAAAGACGAGGCGGGGTCAGAACGGGGTGCGATATCAAAAAGGGGCCCGGGGGTAGTAGGTTCATCGACTAGGGCTGCCATGGTTAGGTTACTTCTTTCTTCTTGTTTTTAAGAAAAAAAAAGAAAGAAGAAAAGAAAATAAAAATAAAAAAAAGAATAAAAAAAGGGGGGACCGGGGAGGGATAGTTCCTAGGAGGAATGAAAGGGCCAGAAATCTCCCTCCGTGCCCAAGAGGACCTCAGCACCGCAAGTAGCGCAGATGCAGCATGGAACCTGTGCCATACCCTACCCATCATGCTAGTAAACTAACAATCCGGGATAGCAACCTCACATCTGCCGAGCTACCTCGGTGGACAAAAGAGAGGGCGGCCGGATATCCGCCACAAAGCATACCTCCTTTGGCCACCACCCCCGGAATCCGAAAGGTGGCTTCCAGAGATACACTCGTCGCCCGAAAGACACCCAAAGCTACTCCGGGATACCGGAGAGGGATCGGGACATCCCCAGGCGATCCAGATTCCACGGCAAACTACGCCACCGCCAAGAACCTCAACGGAATGGGATGGACCCCGGTATCCTTTCCCCTACCTAGGAACTAGCGCGCCTGTGGGAGAAATCCCAAAGGCCAAAAAGAGGAAGGACAAAAGGGAGGGGTGGGGAGGAGGAGGAGGAGGAAAGGAAAAAGGAGAGGATGGGGAGGATGGGATAGGGGAGGGGAGATTGGGGGGTAATTAGGTTCGGTCTGAGGAAGAAGACCGACAGGGCTAATTCCTCAGACCAAGAGCCTCTTCACCACGCCAAGGAGCCCCCCTTGAAGAGGAAAGAAGCGCTAAGCCACAAGGGCTATACAGCTTGGGCTCCCAATACTTATAACGCCCCTGCTTTTCATTGGGGGGATGTTGCACCGCCTGTTGAGTCTTTTGCTTTCATAAGGAGTGATTTCTATGTACAAATTTGGGACTAGTCCCTCTAAGATTTTCCAAGTGTATATTGTCATGTATCTTTCTCACCTGCACTCCAAGGAGTACAGGTTAAGGGACTTCAACCATTCCCAGTAATTTAAGTGCTTTACTGTACAGTACTTATACATGCAGTGAAAGCTCTCTGTATAGTCTCCACGTCTGCAATTTCTCCTGCCTTGAAAGGGGCCACTAATGCACAGCAATGTTCCAGCCTCAAGAGAACAAGCAATTAGAAGAGAATCATCAGTGGCTTGGCATCCCTAGTTTCAAGGGTTCTTATTATTCATCCTATCATTTTCCTAGCAGATGTGGTAGAAAAATTGTTGTGATCTTTAAAAGTGAGATTCTCTGACATTATCACTCCCAGGTCCTTCACATTAGTTTTTCACTCTATTGTGGTTGGAATTTGTTTTATAGTCTGATCTATTTTTTATTTCTTTTAGTTTTCCATAGCAAAGTAATTGAAATTTGTCTTTATTGAACTTCATATTGTTTTCTGAAGCCCATTTAAAAACTTGGTTAATGACCACTTGGAGATGTGCAGTGTCCTCAATAGATGATACTCATGAAAATTCTAGTATCCTCAGCAGAGGAGGACATAGTGCTGTAACTTACATCTCCAATCTCTATGTCAGATATGAGGATGAGGAAAAGGATGGGAGAGAGTACTGTACCTTGTGGAACAGAGCTTTTCACTGCAGCTGCCTCTGATTTTACTGTTTACTGTTACTCTCTCTGCTCTATTTGTTAGGAAGTTATGGATTCATCCACCCACTTTTCCTGTTATTCCTTTATCACGCATTTTGTATGTATTATGCCATGATCGCACTTGTTGAAGGCTTTCGCCAAATCTGCGTATATAGTAGACTGTTATATTACATGGTTTTATCTGGCATGTTTTGGTTATTGCACTACTGAAAAATTGAGGCACAATTTTATACAACACTTTGTAAAATTAACTTAACATGGTTCGATTTGCGGGAGGGGAAAAAATTTGGAGCGTCGCCTGTGGGATACTTCCCCAACTCAGGCCTCTGCCTGGCTGTGGGGTATTATTATTATAATCAAAAAGAAGCGCTAAGCCACAAGGGCTATACAGTGCTGCAGGGTAGGGAAGGAAGCGAGGGTATTGGGTGGCAGAAGGGAGGAGGGATGATCAGTAGGTTACAGAAAACAGCGGGGCAGGGGATAGTACGGGGGTAGAGGGTAGCAAGAGATTGAGGTAGAAAGGGCTGAAGGTATCAGAATTTGTGAAGTAAGTCAGTTGTTGTCAAAAAGTCAATGAGAGAGTCCGGATGAAAGGTGGGTCCATCAGCGAGAAGGGAATGTAAAGAGAGAGCAGCAGAGCGAAGACGACGATGGAGGTAAATTCTGCGTGCTCGTTGATAAAGTGGGAAGTCCAACAGAATGTGGCTGACTGATAATGGAGCCTGGTAATTCTCACAGAGAGGAGCAGGGCGCCTCTCCATGAGATATCCATGAGTAAGACGAGTATGGTCAATGCGAAGACGAGAGAGAGTAGACTCCCAACCTCGACACTGGTGATAAGAAGACAGCCAGTAACCTATACTCGGTTTAATAGATTGAAGTTTGTTACCGAGCATAGTAGACCAACGTTCTTGCCAACGGGTGTGAAGGTGGGAAGATATTGCAGCAAAATAGTCCGTAAATGGAATACCTCTATATGAAACTGGTAGGTCATGTACTGCTGACCGCGCAGCAGTGTCTGCCTGTTCATTGCCCTGTATGTCAACATGACCAGGGACGCAACAAAAAACTATCTTTATGCTTGGTAAAGATGCGGCGTAGCCAAAGTTGGATACAGAGGACTAAGGGGTGAGGTGTATCAAATTTCTGTATAGCCTGTAAAGCGCTAAGGGAGTCTGAGACAACCACAAATGATGACACAGGCATAGATGCAATATGGATAAGTGCTGCAAGGATGGCATACAATTCAGCAGTAAAAATACTAGCCGAAGATAGTAAATGCCCTCGTACGACGCTGTCCGGAAACACTGCTGCGAATCCTATGCCATCAGAAGACTTAGAGCCATCTGTGTACACAGCAATGGCATGAGAATGAGAGTGGAAGTGGTCAAGAAAAAGAGAGCGGGAAGCGACCATAGACAGTTGGGCTTTCGAGCAAGGGAGAGAGAAAGAACAGACTCGAAGAGCTGGAACTTCCAAGGGGGGTAGGGAAAAGTGAGATGCTACATGAACATAGAAAGGTGGTAATTGAAGAGAAGACAAGAGCGAATGAAGGCTGTGGGTTAGACCACTGAGATAAGGAAGGCCTGAAAAAGTGTGTTGTTTATCACTGGCTAATTTTAAACATTAAGTTGCATAAGTTGCATAATATTAAGTTTTCTGGTGAAAGTGCTTCAATTGACCATACAGCAGCAAGTAATTTTCCTGCTGAATTGCAGGAAATTATTTCTAAGGATGGCTATGAACCACATCAAGTGTTTAATTCTGACGAGACAAGTGTTTTTTGGAAGAAAATGCCAACAAGAACTTATATCAGTCAGTAAGAGAGAAGTGCATTGGGCTTCAAGACAGCAAAGGATCGGTTCACCTTGTTCCTTTGCGGTAACGCATCAGGTGATTTCAAGTGTAAGCCCATGGTTATTTACTGCTCTAAGAATCCTTGTGCTTTGAAAGGTGAAGATAAAATCACCTTACCAGTAATTTGGAGGTCAAACCAGTCAGCATGGATGACAGAGGAAATATTTATTGAGTGGTTTAAGCATCACTATTCCTGAAGTCAGTTTTACCTGCACATCAAGAACCTTGCATTCAAGGCTCTCTTCATTCTTGATAATTCATGTACTCATCCACAAGCTTTGCTGGATGTGACCCCACATGTAAAAGTTGTATTTTTACCTTCAAATACAACATCTTTAATACAACCACTGGATTAGGGAGTTATTAAGTCATTCAAATGTAACTACACAAAAAAAGTTATGAAAAAAACTAGTTGCATCAATGGACTCTGACTCCAACCTGGCAGTATCAAGTTTCTGGAATAAATTTAACACTGCAGATACTATCACCCATGCTAGAAGTGCATGGAATGAAGTGCCCCAATCAACATTAAATGCAGGCTGGGGAAAGTTATGGCCTTCTGTGGTTAATTCTTTGTCTGGTTTTCCTTGCTTGAGAGTCAGGTTCAGGAAATTGTTTAGCTGGCAGGGAGATTACCAGGTGATGGTTTTGAAGATGTGAATGAGCTCTCAGATGATGATGAAGACAGGAGTCCAGAGGAAATATTGGCAGAGCTCGATGCACAGATACAAGGGAGCCACATAACAGAAGATGAAGAACAACCTGAAGAAAATTATTCTAATCAAAAAGAACGCTAAACCACAAGGGCTATACAGCGCTGCAGGGCAGGGATGGAAGCGAGGGTATCGGGCGGCAAAAGGGGGGGAGGGATGATTAGTAGGTTACAGAAAACAGCGGGGCAGGGGATAGTGCGGGGGTAGAGGGTAGCAAGAGATTGAGGTAGAAAGAGCTGAGGGGAGTGCTAAAGGTATCATCATCAGAGTTTGTAGAGTAAGTCAGTTGTTGTTAAAAAGTCAATGAGAGAGTCCGGATGAAAGGAGGGTCCATCAGCAAGAAGGGAAGGTAAAGAGAGAGCAGCAGAGCGAAGACGACGACGGAGGTAAATTCTGCGCACTCGTTGATAGAGTGGGCAGTCTAACAGAATGTGGCTGACCGATACTGGAACCTGACAATTCTCACAGAGAAGAGCAGGGCACCTCTCCATGAGATATCCATGAGTAAGACGAGTGTGGCCAATGCGAAGGCGGGAGAGAGTAGTCTCCCAACCTCGACAGTGATGACAAGAAGATGGCCAGTAACCTATACTCGGTTTAATAGAACGAAGTTTGTTATTGAGCAGAGCAGACCAATGTTGCTGCCAACGGGTGTGAAGGTGGGTAGCTATAACAGCAAAATAGTCCGTGAATGGAACACCTCTACATGAAACTGGAAGGTCATGTACTGCTGACCATGCAGCAGTGTCTGCCTGTTCATTGCCCTGTACGTCAACATGACCAGGGACCCAACAAAAAACAACATCTTTATGCTTGGTAGAGATACGGCGTAACCAAAGTTGGATACGGAGAACTAGGGGGTTAGGTGAATCAAAATTTTGTATAGCCTGTAAAGCACGAAGGGAGTCTGAAACAACCACAAATGATGACACAGGCAAAGATGCAATATGGATAAGTGCTGCAAGAATGGCATACAATTCAGCAGTAAAAATGCTAGCCAAAGACAGTAAATGCCCTCGCATGACACTGTCCGGAAACACTGCTGCAAATCCGTCACCATCAGAAGACTTAGAGCCATCTGTGTACACTGCGATGGCATGAGAATGAGAGTGGAAGTGGTCAAGAAAAAGAGAGCGGGAAGCTGCCGTAGGCAATTGGGCTTTTGAGCAAGGGAGAAAGAACAGACTCGAACAGCTGGAACTTCCCAGGGGGGAAGGAAAAGTGAGATGCTACATGAACATAGAAAGGTGGCAACTGAAGGTAAGACAAGAGCGAATGTAGGTGAAGAGAAAAGGGACGGAGCAAACAGGGGCGGCGAACAAATAATTTCTACTAATATCGGTGACTATTCTATAAATGGAAGGATTGCGGAGATCATGAGAGTGTACATAGTAGCAGAGGCAATAGGCATCACGGCGATCAGACAAGGATGGAACATTCACTTCTGCATAGAGGTTCTCAACAGGGGAAGAGCGAAAAAGCACCAAGGCTTTATATAAACGTAATCCCTGATGATGGATGGAATTAAGGCTAGAGAGAGTAGCAGGAGAGGCTGCTGAATAGATCTGGTCACCATAATCGAGTTTCAATAAAATGAGGGCTGAATGTAGGCGAAGGAGAGTTCGATGATCAGCTCCCCATGAAAGATGTTGACGTGTACTTGGCTCTGTGAAGACCTGTTTGCGCGCTCTCTAGAATTGAAGCAAGATGCCCTCCATCGAGCAACTTTACCAACAGCTTAAGGAAGAATTGAGGTTGGCGAATATGGAAATTCGGCGACTGACCGAGGAAAACAAAAAGATTCGGAGTAGTCCTCCTGTTTTGAGTCCTCAGGTCAAGAAGGGAAACTGGTCAGTGGCTGGACAGCAGGGTAAGAAGTTGATGATCAAGAAGACGAATGGAAAGGTAGAAACGATGAAGAAGAAAGAGACTGCCGTGGAAACTGTTGTGGAAACATCCAATACATTCTCAGTGCTACCCGACGAATGTGAGTCGACTACTGGGAACGTCACGACGAAAGACATTAAGGAAGGTACGAATATTGTTGTTGTTGGGGATAGCCAAGTTAGGTATATGGATAGGGCTTTCTGCTTGAAGGACAGGAGTAGGAGACAGAGAGTTTGCTTTCCTGGGGCTGGGATGGAGGATATTGTTAGCCGTCTGGATGACATCATGAAAGGTAATGGGAGCAATCCTATTATCTGTCTCAGTGCTGGAGGCAACGATGTTGGCAGACGTAGGAGTGAGGACCTGATTAGCAGGTATAGGTCAGCAATAGAAATAATTAGAAGTAAGGGTGGGAACCCTCTCATATGTGGTATTTTGCCAAGGAGGGGAGTTGGAAATGAATGGTTGTCCAGGGCAATTGGTGTCAATTGCTGGCTGGACAAATACTGTAAGGAAAATGCGGTAACATTCATTGACAACTGGGACCTCTTCTATGGCAGAAATGACATGTATGCTAGGGATGGGGTTCACTTATCTAGGTGTGGGGTGGGAGCACTGGCAACTGCAGTGGAGGGAGCAGTTAGGACTTTAAACTAGGAATAGTTAGTGGTATGGGTTTTGGCAGGAAAACAGTGAAGTCCCAGTGTAGTAATATTACGAGTTCTAGGGGAACTAGTAATAATAAGAACGAGATAGATATTGAAAAGCCAGGGACCTTGGGTGATAAGGACAGTAATAGGTTTAGGAGAAAAATAGAAATGAGCAGGAAGGGTAAAGAGAAAGGAGAGTCTTTCAATGTTTATTATGCTAATTGCCGTAGTGCTAGGAATAAGATGGACGAGTTGAGATTAGTTGCTAGTGTAGGTAACATTGATGTATTTGCCTTAACTGAGACGTGGTTTAATTCAAAAAGTCGGGACATGCCTGCAGAATGTCATATTCAGGGTTTTAAATTGTTCCAAGAAGATAGAAGTATTGGGAGGGGGGGTGGGGTGGCATTGTATGTCCGAGATCGCTTGAACTGTTGCATAAAAACGGGTATTAAGTCTGAAGTAACACATACAGAGTCTGTTTGGATAGAATTTTCAGAGGGGCATGAAAAACTGATTTTAGGAGTGATATACCGTCCCCCAAACTTAGATAGGGGCCAAGGGAAACTACTATGGGAGGAAATTGTTAAGGCCACAAGGCACGATAATGTAGTAATTCTAGGAGACTTTAACTTTAGTCATGTTGATTGGAATTTCTTGACTGGGAATTTAGAATCATACGACTTCTTAGAAGTATTTCAGGATTGTTTTTTGAAGCAGTTTGTGACAGAACCTACAAGGGGAAATAACCTGCTTGACTTAGTTATGGCAAACAATGAATCCCTTGTTAATAATTTAGAAATTTCAGAGGAACTGGGTGCTAGCGACCACAAATCAATTACATTTAGCATTGAATGGAAGTACGATAGTAGCGATAACTCAGTAACAGTCCCAGATTTTCGCTTAGCAGATTACGATGGGCTTAGAGAACACTTATCATCTGTTGACTGGGGTAACGAAGAGAGCTATCAATATGACAGTTTTCTGAACACTATACATGCTGCTCAAAGAGCGTTTATCCCATATAAAGAAATTAGATCAAATAGAAATGACCCAAAATGGATGAATAATAGGCTGAAATATCTACTAGGGCATAAGAAAGGAATTTATAGGCATATCAAAAGAGGTGAGGGTCATCTTATGAATCAGTATATTGACATTAAGAGGGACATTAAAAAGGGGATAAGAAAAGCTAAAAGGGACTATGAAATCAAAGTTGCTAGGGATTCTAAAACTAACCCAAAAAGTTTTTTCCAGGTCTATAGAACAAAAGTTAGAGATAAGATAGGTCCCCTTAAAAATAACTATGGGCACCTTACTGACAAAGAGAATGAAATGTGCTTGATTTTAAATAATTATTTTCTCTCAGTTTTTACACAGGAAGACACTAACAATATTCCAGTAATTAATTTTTACAGTGGGCTAGAAGAAGATAAATTATGTAACATCACAGTCACTAGTGAGATGGTTGTGAAGCAGATAAGACAGACTGAAGCAAAATAAGTCGCCGGGTCCTGATGAGGTTTTTTCAAGGGTTCTTAAGGAATGCAAAATGGAACTCTGTGAACCATTAACTAATATTTTTAATTTATCTCTTCAAACAGGTGTAGTGTCTGATATGTGGAAGATGGCTAATGTAACTCCTATTTTTAAAACAGGGGACAAGTCGTTACCGTCAAATTACCGCCCAATAAGCCTGACCTCAATTGTAGGCAAATTACTAGTCAATTATAGCTGAGATTATAAGAAGCCATCTCGATAAGCATAGCTTGATTAATGATACTCAGCATGGATTCACAAGAGGCCGGTCTTGTCTAACTAATTTATTAACTTTCTTCAGTAAAGCTTTTGAGGCTGTTGACCACAATAAAGAATTTGATATTATTTACTTAGATTTTAGTAAGGCTTTTGATAGAGTTCCGCACCATAGACTGTTAAAGAAAGTGGCAGCTCATGGCATTGGGGGAAAAGTGCTCTCATGGATCGAGTCATGGCTCACTGACAGGAAGCAGAGAGTGTCCATAAATGGGGTTAAATCCGAGTGGGGATCTGTAACAAGTGGCGTTCCACAGGGATCAGTCTTGGGCCCGTTGTTGTTTATAATATATATCAATGATCTTGATGGAATTACTAGTGATATGAGCAAATTCGCCGATGACACAAAGATAGGTAGGATAATTGATTCAAACGTAGATGTTATGGAACTTCAGGAGGATTTAAACAAACTCTATTCTTGGTCAGAAAAGTGGCAGATGCAGTTCAATGTAGATAAATGCAAGGTTCTGAAGCTTGGGAGTGCCCATAACCCTAGTACTTATAAGTTAAATGATGTAGAACTTAGCCATACAGATTGCGAAAAGGACTTGGGGGTTATGGTGAGCAGCAACCTTAAACCAAGACAGCAATGCCTAAGCGTACATAATAAGGCAAATAGATTACTGGGATTTATATCAAGAAGTGTAAGCAACAGAAGTCCAGAGGTCATACTGCAGCTTTATACATCATTAGTAAGGCCTCACCTAGATTATGCAGCTCAGTTCTGGTCTCCGTATTACAAAATGGACATAAATTCGTTAGAAAACATTCAGCGTAGGATGACTAAATTAATACATAACATTAGAAATCTTCCTTATGAAGAAAGATTGAAGACTCTTAAGTTACATTCACTTGTTAGACGAAGAATGAGGGGAGACCTGATCGAAGTGTATAAGTGGAAGATAGGTATTAATAAAGGGGATGTTAATAAGGTCTTGAGGATGTCTCTCCAAGAGAGAACCCGCAGTAATGGATTTAAATTAGATAAGTTTAGATTTAGAAAGGACATAGGAAAGTATTGGTTTGGAAATAGGGTAGTTGATGAGTGGAACAGTCTACCTAGTTGGGTTATTGAGGCTGGGACTTTGGGTAGTTTCAAATCTAGGTTGGATAAGTACATGAGTGGGAGGGGTTGGATTTGAGTGGGACTTTCACATCAGAGCTTATTTCTTGGGTGGCATTGAAAATTGGGTTGGGCAAATGTTTTGTTAGTGGGATGAATTGTAAAGGACCTGCCTAGTATGGGCCAGCAGGCCTCCTGCAGTGTTCCTCCTTTCTTATGTTCTTATGAGCAAGGGTTTTAAGAAGGTTCAGCCGGCTGTGACAAGTTGCTTTCAGAGAGGTAATGCGAGGTTTCCAGGATAACCTACAGTCAAAAAGAAAGCCTAGAAACCTGACTATCATGTTCAGGGATACGTGAGCCATAAAGGTACAAAGGATGATCGGAAATGACAGAGTGTCTAGTGAAAGTAATTTGGCGAGTTTTGGTACTGGAAAATTTAAATCCATGCATGGTGACCCAATTAGAAACATGGTCGACCACATGCTGGAGAGAAACTGTAATGAGGTGACAGTCAGGGCCTGCACAAGCAATAGTGAAGTCATCACCATAGAGTGACGACTAAATATTAGATGGAAGACTAGAGGCCAAATCATTTATAACAAGGAGAAAAAGTGTTGTGCTCAGAACACATCCCTGGGGGACACCTTCACCTTGGTCTGGGGAGAGCACATTATTAACCCGAACACGGAAATGTCTGTCGGTTAAAAAGTTCTTTAGGAAGGATGGTAGATTGCCTCGGAGGCCTAAGGAGTGGGCTTGGGCCAAAATATTATACCTCCAAATTGTGTCATACGCCTTCTCAAGGTCAAAAAATATGGCAATAACCGAGTGGTTATTCGCAAAGGCATTACAAATATACGTATCCAAGCGTAGTAAGGGGTCTATGGTAGAACGGCCCTTATGAAAGCCATATTGACTAGTGGAGAGACTGTTGTGTGTCTCTAAATACCACATTAAAAGTCAATTTACCAGACGTTCCATCACATTGCAAACTGCACTGGTAAGAGCAATGGGACGATAGTGGGAGGCATCATGTCCCGTAGTACCCGGTTTGCAGAACGGGAGAACAATGGCAGATTTCCACAGCTGGGAAAGAACTCCTTGTGACCAAATAAGATTGAAAAGGTGTAAGAGAACTGCAAGGGCTGACTTATGTAAATGTTGTAACATCCGAATATGAATGTCGTCATGCCCAGCTGCCGATGATCGGCAAGCTGAGAGTGTCGCCTCTAGTTCTTGAAGTGTAAAAGGCATATTATACAGTTTTTCTTTGAGAGAAGAAAAGTCCAAGGGGGCTAACTCTCTGGCAGACTTTGAGGAAAGAAATGAGGGGCATAGATGGAGCCCCTGAGAAATACGGACCAGATGATTGCCAATTTCAATGGCAACATCAAGAGGGTTTGCTATATCAACACCGGCAACCCACAGAACAGGAGCCGGGTCAGGAGAGTATTTACCACTCAATTTCCACACTTTTTTCCTGACTGTACTCATAGAGGAAGCAGAGGTGATGGTGGAAACAATCTCGCCAGCAAGTGCGTTTAGCGTCATGAATGACATGGCGAGCGACCGCATGCTTCTTCTTAAACTCAAGAAGTCTCTCAGCGGTTCTATTGTACCGGTACCTGCCCCACGCAGAGCGTTTCAAACGTACTGCACAAGCACAAGCAGGAGACCACCAAGGCACGCACTTCTGAGAATGCCTGCCCTGGTTGATCAGGCTCTGATCCACCAGGAGGCCTGGTCACAGACCAGGCCGCGGGGGCGTTGACCCCCGGAACTCTCTCCAGGTATAGAATGAGAAGCTGCGGTAAAAACTGAGGACGAGAAGAGGTGTAAAAGCTCGTCAATGGAGGACGAAGGAGGAACCTCACTAAAAGCAGCTAGTTGTGAGTAAAGGTCCCAATTTGCCTGATCAAATTGCCAGCGTGGGCTACGGAGAGGTGGTGAATATGAAGAAGTAAGAATGATTGGAAAATGATCGCTGTCATGTAAGTCCGGGAGAACAGACCAGGTGAAGTCTAGTGCGGTAGAGGAAGAGCAGACTGAGAGATCAATGCAAGATAGAGTATGAGTACAAGGATCAAAATGGGTTGGAGTACCTGTATTTAAAACATGGAGGGGGTGGAAAGCAAGAAAAGCCTCCAACTGAATGCCATGGGAATCACAGTGAGACCCCCAGAAGAAATGATGGGCATTAAAATCGCCAAGTAACAGAAGTGGTGATGGTAAGGACGAAACAAGAAAGACAACATCCGGGATAGATTATGCTCAAGAAGGAGAGAGATACAAAGAACAGAGTGTATACCACCTATGCAAGTGGATACGGGCTGCTGTGTAATGCAGCAAAGTACGAACAAATAGCTGATGGTACGGAATATCAGTGCATAGAAGGGCACTTTCATTAAAGGTCCCATCACTAAAAGGATCCGAAGATTACAATAAATTATAGCCTGAGATGGGATAGATAACTGCAGAGTGTAATTTTGGTTCTTGTAAGCAAACACCAACAGGAGAAAACTGGGAGAGCAACATCTGAAGCTCACCCCGATTACCCCTGAGGCCACGGATATTCCACTGTAAATAGGCCATGATTGGCAACGATAAAGATACCAAAAATCCGCAGGTAAGGGTACCTACGGACTAGAGGGGTTAGAAAAGTCCACATGGGGCGGTAGCGGAAAACATTCAAGCAGCGAAGGAATGGTGCGCTGCGAAGAAAGGAGTTGCGCAGATGGAGGAGAGGAAAGAGAAGGGACAGGGGGTGGATCAGTGTCCATTGATGGTTTGGTCTCTGCAATATATTCAGAGATAGCTTCAAGTGTTTCGGAATTCAATAACGTCGCATGGGAGACAATATTGGAGATGGAAGGAGGAGGGTGAGTAAAGATTGGAACCGTAACAGACTGTACCAAAGTAGGGGTGGACGAAAGGGTGGAGGGAACTGGAAAAGTAGTGTGGGAGAGGACTGAAGAGGCAGAAACCTGGGAGGTGGCAGAAGAGGGAGAAACTGGGGAGATGGCAGAAGAGGAAGAAACTGGGGAGGGGACAGAGGAGGAAGGCACAGCACGAGGAGGAGGGTGAGCCTCCACACTTGTAACAGAGCCAGTGAGAGGGGAAGAACAAGGTACAGAGACCAGGAAAGTAAAATTTGGAGGTGGAAGAAGTGAAGGAGGGGGTTAAAGGGGATTTGAGCAATGGAGATTTTTTGGACTTCTGAGAAGTAGAGGGACAATTGGGAGGTGGTGTCGTACGAGGTCTTGTTGATACCGGGGCTTGCGAGGGAAAACACGAAGAAGTGAGAACAGACTGAGGTGTTGAAGTAGG
Source organism: Cherax quadricarinatus (assembly GCF_038502225.1). Classification (NCBI taxonomy): domain Eukaryota; kingdom Metazoa; phylum Arthropoda; class Malacostraca; order Decapoda; family Parastacidae; genus Cherax; species Cherax quadricarinatus. Next base: position 12,367,745 of record NC_091337.1, on the reverse strand, counting down.
AACTTCTGAGCCCAGGACAGCAAAAGAATTAGAGACAGAAGTGACTATGGGAGGGGTAACCACAGAGGAAGTTGCAGAAGATGAAACTGCAGAAGTGGGGGGACGTTTAGAAACATGAGAATAAGAAATACGGGGCAGTCTCCCTTGGAGGCGCAGTTGAGAAACTGCCATAGAATAAGGGAGACCTTTAGCTTCTTTGAGGCAAGGGATTTCTCACTCATTTAAGTAGACCTGGCAATGGCGAGAGTAAGAAGGGTGAGCCTCATGACAATTAAGAAAAGAGGGAGGTCGACTACAAGACGTATTAGAATGGTCATCAGCACCACAGCCTGGGCATTCGGCTATAGATCTGCAATATTTTGCAGGGTGACCAAATCGCCAGCAGTTTCTACACTGTTGCGGTGTAGGGATCACCTTTCAAACGTGTAAATGATGTCCTGCTACAAAAACAGAGGATGGGAGTTCACGGCTGTCTAAAGTTAATCGAGCTACATTGCAAGGATAACGTTTCCGCCCGCGGGCAGGAAGGACGTAAGTGTCTACTTTGAGGATTGGGAGATCTTGGAGTTCCAGCTGTTCAAGAATGTCATTGCCACATGTCTGGAAATTCTGTTGGATTATGGTATGGGGCAGAATAACAGTACCACTACAAGAATTGAGGGAATGATGTTTTTCGATAGTGACAGGAATAGTATCGACATGTGAAAGAAGAGAAAGATCACGAGCTTGGGTGGCATTCTGGACAGTGATGATGCGGGTACCGCTCTTGAGAGCATGAAAGGAAATATCTCTACCAACATGGCATAGGAGTGCCTTGCCAATACTATGGTCGGAAAGATAGGCAATAGAGGAAGTCGGTCGTAAAGTAAAGAATTTAGTCCATTGTGCATTCCGAAACCGAGCGTGGAAATGGAGAGCATGACATGTCGGTCTTTTCTGAGTAGAATGAGAAGGTGGCAAAGAAGTATCATCAGGCAATTGTCGTTGACGTTTAGAAGTGGGACCGGAGTTGGTCCGACATGAGACGGGCTGGCGATTCGAATATTGCCGCACCGTAGAGGGAGAGGCCGGAAGCATAGTCAAAGGAGAGCGGAGGTCAGACAAATCGAAGGAGTCAGTCGAAACCCCAGCACCTGAAGCAGGTGATGAAACAACACCAGCAAGAGGTACAGGGGCCTTAGGAGTGTCCGAAGAGTGGTCGAAAGACGAGGTGGGGTCAGAACAGGATGCGGTAACAATAAGGTGCCCGGGGGTAGCGGGGTCGTGGATTGGGTCCTCCATGGTTAGGTTACTTCTTTATTTTTGTTTTTAAGAAAAAAAAAGAAAGTAGAAAATAAAAATAAAAAAAAGAATAAAAAAATGGGGGACTGGGGAGGGATAGTTCCTAGGAGGAATGAAAGGGCCAGAAATCTCCCTCTGCGCCCAAGAGGACCTCAGCACTGCAAGTAGCGCAGATGCGGCATGGAACCCGTGCCATACCCTACCCTTTATGCCAGTAAATCAGCAATCCAGGATAGCAACCTCACATCTGCCAAGCTACCTCGGTGGACAAAAGAGAGGGCGGCCGGATATCCGCCACAAAGCATATCTCCTTTGGCCACCACCCCCGGAATCCGAAAGGCAGCCTCCAGAGATACACCCGTCGCCCGAAAGACACCCAAAGCCACCCCCCGGAGACTAGAGAGGGATTGGGACATCCCCAGGCGATCCAGATTCCACAGCAAACTACACCACCACCAAGAACCTCAACGGAATGGGATGGACCCCAGTACCCTTTCCCCTACCCAGGAACTAGCATGCCTGTGGGAAAAATCCCAAAGGCCAAAAAGAGGAAGGGTAAAAGGGAGTGGTGGGGAGGAGGAGGAAAGGAAAGAGAGGATGGGATAGGGAAAGGGGGGATTGGGGGGTAATTAGGTTCAGTCTGAGGACGGAGACCAACAGGTCTAATTCCTCAGACCAAGAGCCTCTTCACCAGGCCAAGGAGCCCCCCTTGAAGAGGACCTGAAGAAAAACAGTTAACATTGCAGCAGTTAAACTAGCAGACTTTTTCACTGAAGAGGACCCTGACAAATCTAAAAGCAGTGCTTTGAAATGGGGTCTAGACCAAATGAAGATGCCTTACCATCAGCTGTATAATGTACTGCAGGGTAAAAGAGCCCAGACATCCATTCCAGAATTTATGCACACTCTAATACAACCATCAACTTTAGTACCAGAACTTCTGCCATCCACTTCTGCCTACAACAACCACCATCCACCTCAGTCCAGTAGGGCCAAACCATGCATCCCCACTCTCTTCACAATCATCCACAAACACCAGCACCCACAATTTAAGGTAAGAAATACATGTACTAATATTTCTGTCACATTTGTAGTCCCATAAGTTCTTCAGCTTATCTAACACAGTTTTCCTAACACGGCGTTTTCAGGAATGTAACTACCGTGTAATATAACGGTCCTCCAGTGCATCGAAGACCATGTCATAGTGGTCCAGTAGTTGTGAGAGGCAGGAGTGACTTGTTCTAAGCCCATGCTGCCCTGGGTTGTGCAAATGATGGGTATGAAAGTGGTTGGCAATCTAGCTTCTTAGAACCATTTCAAAGATTTTTATGATGTGGATGGACACAAAGGAAGATGGTAATATAATACGGATGGACATAAAGGAAGGAGGTAATATGATATGGATGGACATAAATGGAGATTATATGATATGGATGGACATAAATGGAGATAATATGATATGGATGGACATAAATGGAGATAATATGATATGGAGGGACATAAATGGAGATATGATATGGAGGGACATAAATGGTAGTAGGTTGGTAGACAGCAACTGCCCAGGGAGGTACTACCGTCCTGCCAAGCGAGTGTAAAACGGAAACCTGTAATTGTTTTACATGATGGTAGGATTGCTGGTGTCCATTTTTCTGTCTCATAAACATGCAAGGTTTCGGGTACATCTTGCTACTTCTACTTACACTTAGGTCACACTGCACATACATGTACAAGTGGAACAGAATTCTTCCTCCATAAGCCATGCGTGTTGTAAGAGGCGACTAAAATGCCGGGAGCAAAGGGCTAGTAACCTCTTCTCCTGTATATATTACTAAATGTAAAAGGAGAAACTTTCATTTTTCCTTTTGGGCCACCCCGCCTCGGTGGGATACGGCCGGTGTGTTGAAAGTGTTGAAATGATATGGAGGGACGTAAATGGAGATAATATGATATGGAGGGACATATATGGAGATAATATGATATGGATGGACATAAATGGAGATAATATGATATGGAGGGACATAAATGGAGATAATATGATATGGAGGGACATAAATGGAGATATGATATGGATGAACATAAATGGAGATAATATGATATGGATGAACATAAATGGAGATAACATGATATGGAGGGACATAAATGGAGATAATATGATATGGAGGGACATAAAGGAAGGAGGTAACATAATACAGATGATTATAAAGAAAGGATGGAGATTAAAAGATTGAAATAAATAAATCAATGACGAAATAAATTGATCTTGTTTACATCTGTGAGCATTCACTATGTAAGATGCAATGGGCACTGCCTTCAGTGCTGCAAAGAAGATATATTTGTCTCTGTATACAAGCTCTTGGCTAAGGAAGACTAAAAAGCCCTGAGACAATTGTAATCCTTGACATGGAATGACATTAGTGTAGTTAGGGAAGGCAAGAAACATACTTGGTCTGTTTTATAGCTTAGATAAGATCAGGGTTGAATGAAGGCAATGATGGTTTTTGTCTATCAGCTGCTCAAGAAAAATGAGCTATAGTTTTAAATATTCTCAGACAACTAAGGTAATAAGGGAATTCCATGACATTCAACAACCAAACAAAAGTTCAATAAAATTTAACCGTATCATGTACTGAAATTAGTGGAAGCACACAGGTGGTGTCCCTCATTTTATACTATCCAACAGATGTTTTCCAGTATCTGATAGATGTGTTCTACTAATAGACGTGTTCTACTATCTGACAGATGTATTCTTCTATCTGACAGATGCATTCTATCTGACAGATGCTGTCTACCATCTGATAGATGCATTCTATTATCTGATAGATGCATTCTATTATCTGACAGATGCATTCTATTATCTGATAGATGCATTCTATTATCTGACAGATGCATTCTACCATCTGATAGATGCATTCTATTATCTGAGAGATTCATTCTATTATCTGACAGATGCACTCTACCATCTGATAGATGCATTCGACTACCTGACAGATGCATTCTACTATCTGACAGATGCATTTTATTATCTGATAGATGCATTCTACTATCTGACAGATGTTTAATACTATCGGATAGACGAGTTCCTGACCGATGGCAAAAAATTTATTTGTATATATTTTTTTTATACCTGTGCCTGTGTAGCTTTAGGGGAGAGTTGAAGAATGTCATAGTAGTTCTTGCGTTCTTGGTGTCTGCCTCCACCAGATATTGCCTTTAGCTGCTGATAGATAACATTATTATTATTATTATAATCAAGGGGGAAGCGCTAAACCCGGAGGATTATACAGCGCCTGGGGGGGGGGGATGTGGAAGGCATTCAGGCTTAATTCGGGGAACTGGAGCACAGATCCAATTCCCTAAATCAAGAGCCCCTCACCAACATCAAGGAACCTTCCTTGAGGGGTGATAGATAACAGAACCAGAAGCTGCTAGTAGCCTGGGGTCATGATAAACACACTTTTCCATCAAACCACGACAGACACTATAATTCCTCAAAATAGTGCTTAAATTAACATTAAATTTCTTCCTACAAATCATAGTCAATATATAACAAACAACATAGATGACTGAGCTATCAAATTCTTCACAAATTCTGTATTTTTCTTTTCTTTTTCTTTGTTGGGGTTATCAGGGCCACTGACAGTATAAGGAGTATCGAACCCGACTTCTCGATGGTACGAGGAAGATTGTTGCCCAAGGCTGGGCGATGAGAGAAAAGGAACAAAAGTTCCTTTGTAAACAGAAACAGAAACTTGAAGTTTCCAATTAGATCCAGTAGACTCCCCCGGGCAAGCCCCGGCAGAGAGGGACGCCCACACTCCCACCTGAGTTCAGTAACCGGCTTCCCACCAAAGACCGATAAAGAATTATAAGCAGAGCGGAAAAAATGGAGCTGGGTAAAGTAAGCCGATGAACAGGTGCCCCTCCTGTAGAGTGCCCGGCTGGCAAAATAGATGAGGAAAAGCGTCCCAGTGAGAAAGTGGGGAATTTGTCACTGATACTGTTGTTTTTTAAAACAGTTTGTGACAGAGCCAACTAGGGGAAATAACCTCCTTGACTTGGTTCTTGCCAGTAGGGAAACACTAATTAATAATCTTGAGGTTAATGATGAGCTTGGGGAAAGTGATCACAAATCACTCAGTTTTAATATATCATGGAATTCCCCTAATAATGGCAATCAAGTCTCCGTCCCTGACTTTCGCTTGGCTGATTTCATAGGACTGAAAAATTACTTAGGTGGGCTGAACTGGAATGACCTGACTAAGGGTCAGGTAGGTGGTGATGGTTGCCGATATGATGCTTTCCAGGGCATAGTTCTAGCTGCTCAGTCAAATTATGTTCCAAATAGGGAAATCAGATCAAACAAAAATGATCCTAAATGGATGAACAATAGATTAAAATATCTGATTGGTCAAAAGAGAGGCATATATAGGCAAATCAAAAGAGGAGAGGGGCAATTGAGAAATCGATATATTCAGTTAAAGAGAGAAATAAAAAAAAAAAAAAAAAGGGAATTAGAAAAGCAAAAAAAAAAAAAGAGATTATGAGGTTAAAGTTGCAAGAGAATCGAAGACTAACCCAAAAGGATTCTTTCAGGTATACAGAAGTAAGATCAGGGACAAGATAGGCCCACTCAAAAGTTCCTCGGGTCAGCTCACTGACAGTGATAAGGAAATGTGTAGAATTTTTAACACATACTTCCTCTCAGTTTTTACACAGGAGGATACCAGCGATATTCCAGTAATGATAAATTATGTAGAACAGGACGATAATAAACTGTGTACTATTAGGGTCACAAGTGACATGGTCCTTAGGCAAATAGATAAATTAAAACCTAACAAATCCCCAGGCCCTGATGAACTGTATGCAAGGGTTCTAAAGGAATGTAAAGAGGAGCTTAGCACACCTTTGGCTAATCTTTTCAACATATCACTACAAACTGGCATGGTGCCAGATAAGTGGAAAATGGCAAATGTGATACCTATTTTCAAAACAGGTGACAGGTCCTTAGCTTCGAACTATAGACCAATAAGCCTAACCTCCATAGTGGGAAAATTTATGGAATCAATAATTGCCGAGGCAGTTCGTAGCCACCTTGAAAAGCATAAATTAATCAACGAATCTCAGCATGGTTTTACAAAGGGGCGTTCCTGCTTTACGAATTTATTAACTTTTTTCACTAAGGTATTTGAGGAGGTAGATCATGGTAATGAATATGATATTGTGTATATGGACTTCAGTAAGGCTTTTGACAGGGTCCCACATCAGAGACTATTGAGGAAAATTAAAGCACATGGAATAGGAGGAGAAATTTTTTCCTGGATAGAGGCATGGTTGACAAATAGGCAGCAGAGAGTTTGCATAAATGGGGAGAAATCAGAGTGGGGAAGTGTCACGAGCGGTGTTCCACAGGGGTCAGTGTTGGGCCCCCTGCTGTTCACAATCTACATAAACGACATAGATGAGGGCATAAAGAGCGACATCGGCAAGTTTGCCGATGACACCAAAATAGGCCGTCGAATTCATTCTGACGAGGACATTCGAGCACTCCAGGAAGATTTGAATAGACTGATGCAGTGGTCGGAGAAGTGGCAGATGCAGTTTAATATAGACAAATGCAAAGTTCTAAATGTTGGACAGGACAATAATCATGCCACATATAAACTAAATAATGTAGATCTTAATATTACGGATTGCGAAAAAGATTTAGGAGTTCTGGTTAGCAGTAATCTGAAACCAAGACAACAGTGCATAAGTGTTCGCAATAAAGCTAATAGAATCCTTGGCTTCATATCAAGAAGCATAAATAATAGGAGTCCTCAGGTTGTTCTTCAACTCTATACATCCTTGGTTAGGCCTCATTTAGATTATGCTGCACAGTTTTGGTCACCTTATTACAGAATGGATATAAATTCTCTGGAAAATGTACAAAGGAGGATGACAAAGTTGATCCCATGTATCAGAAACCTTCCCTATGAGGATAGACTAAGGGCCCTGAATCTGCACTCTTTAGAAAGACGTAGAATTAGGGGGGATATGATTGAGGTGTATAAATGGAAGACAGGAATAAATAAAGGGGATGTAAATAGTGTGCTGAAAATATCTAGCCTAGACAGGACTCGCAGCAATGGTTTTAAGTTGGAAAAATTCAGATTCAGGAAGGATATAGGAAAGTACTGGTTTGGTAATAGAGTTGTGGATGAGTGGAACAAACTCCCAAGTACCGTTATAGAGGCCAGAACGTTGTGTAGCTTTAAAAATAGGTTGGATAAATACATGAGTGGATGTGGGTGGGTGTGAGTTAGACCTGATAGCTTGTGCTACCAGGTCGGTTGCCGTGTTCCTCCCTTAAGTCAATGTGACCTGACCTGACTAGGTTGGGTGCATTGGCTTAAGCCGGTAGGAGACTTGGACCTGCCTCGCATGGGCCAGTAGGCCTTCTGCAGTGTTCCTTCGTTCTTATGTTCTTATGAGAGAGAGACGTCCACGCCCGACGAAGGCTGGCGCAAAGTCTCAAATTCTGTATATCTTTCTCCAGTACTGTGTTTGGGGTTTATAGGGCCGCCACAGTTCATGCTGCACTAAAACCATACCCCCGGCCGGGATTGAACCCGCGGTCATAGAGTCTCAAAACTTGCATTTGTGGTCACAGTGGTGCCTGTGCTAACCTTCCTATGGTGTAGATATATACCTAGTTGGATGAATCTTATTGTGGCTAGCTGGTCTAGTGGCTAACGCGACGGGCTGGAGTTTTGAGACTCTATGACCGCGGGTTCAATCCCGGCCGGGGGTATGGTTTGTTTGCAATCATGCCATTACGATTTCTTGAGTCATGCTGCCTGGAGTTTACCTGGAGAGAGTTCCGGGGGTCAACGCCCCCGCGGCCCGGTCTGTGACCAGGCCTCCTGGTGGATCAGAGCCTGATCAACCAGGCTGTTGCTGCTGGATACACGCAAACCAACGTACAAGCCACAGCCCGGCTGATCAGGAACTGACTTTAGGTGCTTGTCCAGTGCCAGCTTGAAGACTGCCAGGGAGGCAGTTGAACAGTCTCGGGCCCCTGACACTTCTTGTAAGGTCTCTTAACGTGCTAGTGACACCCCTGCTTTTCATTGGGGGGATGTTGCATCGTCTGCCAAGTCTTTTGCTTTCGTAGTGAGTGATTTTCGTGTGCAAGTTCGGTACTAGTCCCTCTAGGATTTTCCAGGTGTATATAATCATGTATCTCTCCCTCCTGCGTTCCAGGGAATACAGGTTTAGGAACCTCAAGCGCTCCCAGTAATTGAGGTGTTTTATCTCCGTTATGCGCGCCGTGAAAGTTCTCTGTACATTTTCTAGGTCGGCAATTTCACCTGCCTTGAAAGGTGCTGTTAGTGTGCAGCAATATTCCAGCCTAGATAGAACAAGTGACCTGAAGAGTGTCATCATGGGCTTGGCCTCCCTAGTTTTGAAGGTTCTCATTATCCATCCTGTCATTTTTCTAGCAGATGCGATTGATACAATGTTATGGTCCTTGAAGGTGAGATCCTCCGACATGATCACTCCCAGGTCTTTGACGTTGGTGTTTCGCTCTATTTTGTGGCCAGAATTTGTTTTGTACTCTGATGAAGATTTAATTTCCTCATGTTTACCATATCTGAGTAATTGAAATTTCTCATCGTTGAACTTCATATTGTTTTCTGCAGCCCACTGAAAGATTTGGTTGATGTCCGCCTGGAGCCTTGCAGTGTCTGCAATGGAAGACACTGTCATGCAGATTCGGGTGTCATTTGCAAAGGAAGACACGGTGCTGTGGCTGACATCCTTGTCTATGTCGGATATGAGGATGAGGAACAAGATGGGAGCGAGTACTGTGCCTTGTGGAACAGAGCTTTTCACCGTAGCTGCCTCGGACTTTACTCTGTTGACGACTACTCTCTGTGTTCTGTTAACGAGGAAATTATAGATCCATCGACCGACTTTTCCTGTTATTCCTTTAGCACGCATATGCTGCTATGTATGATAATCTATGTAACTGTATTTGTGTATACCAGGCCCGGTGGCCTGGTGGCTAAAGCTCCCGCTTCACACACGGAGGGCCCGGGTTCGATTCCCGGCGGGTGGAAACATTTCGACACGTTTCCTTACACCTGTTGTCCTGTTCACCTAGCAGCAAATAGGTACCTGGGTGTTAGTCGACTGGTGTGGGTCGCATCCTGGGGGACAAGATTAAGGACCCCAATGGAAATAAGTTAGACAGTCCTCGATGACGCACTGACTTTCTTGGGTTATCCTGGGTGGCTAACCCTCCGGGGTTAAAAATCCGAACGAAATCTTATCTTATCTTATCTTATCTTACTGTGCAGCCTACTCTGCCTCACTGCTGCCGCCGCCCTCACCATCCCCTCCTTGGGAGTCAAGTACCGAAACCCTTCATTCCCCTCCATCCATGCCTGCAGTACATCTGTACGACTTACACCGAAGTGGTTGGGCCACTAACCTTTCTTAGCTCTCCTCACTCCCATCCTTTTCCAGTATTTCCATCCTTCCCCTTCCTTCCCATCTTACCACAGCTCTGGTGGTGCTGATGATGATGGTCCGGCACTGACTTTAGGTATCTGTCCAGCTCCCTCTTGAAGACAACCAGGGGTCTATTGTTAATTCCCCTTAAGGTTGGTGGGAGGCTGCTGAACGGTCTTGGGCCCCGGACACTTATTGTGTTTGGGTTATCCTAGTTAATTTACACACGTTACTATGTATGATAACTACTTATGTGTACCTGTACTGTACCCAAATGAACATACTCTGACATATTAGTGTTATCCTAGGTAATTTACACTATGATAATTGTACTTATGGGAATAAGTCACTGACTTTTTAGTGGGGTTAGCCTAGGTAATTTACATACATGCTACTATATGATAATTTGTGAAGCTGTATTCATGCGTACCTGTACTTAAATAAATTACTTGCTTGTTTAATAAAACATATACCAGTTGGTCTAGGGGTATGATTCCCGCTAAGGGTGAGAGAGGTCCCGGGTTCAACTCCCGGACAGGCTCGCTGACTTTTTAAGGACCCCAATGGAAATAAGTCACATTATCTGACTTTTTTGGGTTATTCTGGGTAATTTACATATATGCTATTATATATGACAAATTATGTAGCTATTTATGTGTACCAGTACCCGAATAAACTTACTTAAGGTGGTGAAGTAGATGGTAGTGTGTGCTCGGCTCCTCCAGCTCTCTCATCCCATAACATGAACTTTTGAAGGGAAACTAGCGTTATCCCATAACAAGAACAGAAACACGTTGCAGGATGCCTCAGGGAAGCTTTAAAAAGAATAAAAAGGGACCACAGGTTCCTACGAAGCTGAAAAAGGGAAAACGACAAAACCCTCTCAAGATGAAGAAAGGAGGTAGGTGAATGCTTTATATGTAATGAGTCAATGTCACTGACTTTTTTTTTGAGTCATCCTAGGCAATTTACAGTGATAATTTTATAATCATTATAATCTTTATTTCTGCAAGTACATGTACAACGTATACAAGCTTAGCTGATATCAGTGACATGCTATATAGAAAGCCCCTTGTTATGTAGAGCATTTCGGGCCAATTAGGTCAATTTTGTCCCCAGGATGCGACCCACACCAGTCGACTAACACCCAGGTACCAATTTTACTGATAGGTGAACAGGAACAGCAGGTGTTTTAAGGAAACACGTGCTGATGTGGCCACCTGTACCGGGGATCGAATCACGGACCTCAATGTGTGAGATGAGTGCTCTTGCAATCGAACTCTGGGACTCCCCTACAAAGGTACCTTAAAATGCTGTTGATGATTGACCTTTTAAAAAAATAGTTGCCTTTTTTTAATTATTATTGTTATTATTATTATTACCGTAATTCAGTAATAGGAGTCTTCGGCTCAACTGAAAAGCCCCTTAAAGGGTTTCTTTATACTGGTGAAAGGCTCTTGATATAATGTGATAGCCATTTACAAGGTGGAGATAGGTCCCTATCTTCATATTATGGACCAGTCAGCCTAACCTCATTTATGGAAAAGTTGATGGAATCAGTAAGTGTAGATGCAATTCTAAGCAAGTCACCTTGAGGTATTATTCAGCGAATTTCATCATACAAAGGGACATTCTTGCCTTATAAATTTACTAGCCCTTTTTGTTAGGGTATTAGAATTGATTATTTTGTATGTGTAAGATGCACAGTAGTATGAGTTAATTTTATGTATGTATATCAAGTGAGTTTAGACTTTTGAAGAGTGAGGGAGTGTGTTGTCTGGCACTAGACTGAGTAATCATTCATACAGCTACTTTTTGTTGAACTGTATGATCCTTGTGGGTTTAGTGCTTATTTTTTGTAATATTATTGGCTTAAGGTGATTTGCTGTAGTGGATCCCTAGGCACAAATAGCATAGGTGAAGAAGGAATAGATTAGAGAGTAGTATAGTGTAAGTAGTTCTGTTTGAGGTACATAATAATGTATCATAGAGAAGATTCCGACTTACTGGTATACATTTTTTGATACGTGCTGAACGTGGGTGTTGAATTTCAAGTTGCTGTCATGGAACAGACCTAAGAATTTTCCTTCATTTATCTTGCAATGGAAGAATCATTAATCATAACATTTAGATAAATTAGACACATGTGCAACTCTTGGGTATCTTTATTGAGGAAACGTTTCGCCACACAGTGGCTTCATCAGTCCATACAAAGGAGAATCTTGAAGAACAGGAGGAGAATGAGGTAATCAGTCCCTCAACCTTGAGTCGATGTGGTCAGTCCATCAATCTTGAATAGAATACGGCATACGTGCTGAGAAGGAGCTTATAAACCGTTGGCAGGAGAGGTGCAGCAGTCATAGGTCGTGTAACATTTGTTCAATGTTGAAGTAGGTCGTGCCCAAGAATTAGGCAAGCGAAGAATTCCCAAGTATTAAGATCCCAAGAAGTTGCAGTGTCTGACAGGTTTGTAGATGAATGGTTCAGAGAACCGACATGTTGATAAATTAGACACATGTGCAACTCTTGGGTATCTTTATTGAGGAAACGTTTCGCCACACAGTGGCTTCATCAGTCCATACAAAGGAGAATCTTGAAGAACAGGAGGAGAATGAGGTAATCAGTCCCTCAACCTTGAGTCGATGTGGTCAGTCCATCAATCTTGAATAGAATACAGCATACGTGCTGAGAAGGAGCTTATAAACCGTTGGCAGGAGAGGTGCAGCAGTCATAGGTCGTGTAACATTTGTTCAATGTTGAAGTAGGTCGTGCCCAAGAATTAGGCAAGCGAAGAATTCCCAAGTATTAAGACCCTAATTCTTGGGCACGACCTACTTCAACATTGAACAAATGTTACACAACCTATGACTGCTGCACCTCTCCTGCCAACGGTTTATAAGCTCCTTCTCAGCACGTATGCCGTATTCTATTCAAGATTGATGGACTGACCACATAGACTCAAGGTTGAGGGACTGATTACCTCATTCTCCTCCTGTTCTTCAAGATTCTCCTTTGTATGGACTGATGAAGCCACTGTGTGGTGAAACGTTTCCTCAATAAAGATACCCAAGAGTTGCACATGTGTCTAATTTATCAACATGTCGGTTCTCTGAACCATTCATCTACAAATCATAACATTTAGTTGGACATTTGTAGCTCTGTTCCCAAACATTATGTAGAAGGTCTTATCAATGTTAAGAGTGAGATTATTGGGAGTTATCCAGGTAGATATCTTTATGAGCTCATCATTGCTGTTGAGAGAATTCTGATTTGGGTGAGAGATGACGGAAGCCATGTCATCTACAAACAGAACGGGTCTAAGTTGTTGGAATTTTGAAGATCATTGATGTATATGACAAAAGCAGAGATTAGATTTAGATTTTGCCACTGAAGTGGCTGGTTTATTGTGCGCCTCATATCCATCCTGTGGACAGTAGCGCAAGAGCATATGAATACACAAAAGGCCTAGGAATTAGGTCACAAAAGGGTTAAGTGTACATTTGGATTTATATCTACAGTTCACTTATCTGGTATCTTATTTTCATTAATAACATATCTTGATATGTCACATAGGTTATTATATTCTCTCTCTCTATATTCCTCAATAAGTAGACAATTAAGCACATAGTGTTCAAGACCATGACCATATGCCTGACCACATAATTTGCATTTGGTTTGATTATCTGTGTATCTCCCAAACTGCCAGAAGTACTTGTAACCAAGCCTAAGCCTAGCCTCTACAACATCAGTCTGTTCACGTTGCAAGTTGCTCCATAATCATACTTATCTACATTCATGTTATCATAGTGGGTTATAGATCTACTCAGGCTTCTAATTGCATTCCTATAACATTAATTTTCATTAATTACTTCTCACCTAATATTACTCCAAATGCTAGACACAGATATACCAAAGTTATATTCTACATTCTCCTTCAGGGTACTCCTCTTGGCTAACATATCAACTAAGAAGAGTACCCTGAAGGAGAATGTAGAATATAACTTTGGTATATCTGTGTCTAGCATTAGGAATAATATTAGGAGAGAAGTAAACAATGAAAATGAATGTTATAGGAATGCAATTAGAAGCTTGAGTAGATCTGTAACCCACTATGATAACATGAACGTAGGTAAGTATGTTTGAAAAACAAAGGGACTAAAATAGTGACATAAGTTTGCTGATGACACGAGAATAAGTCATCAGATAATTTCTGATGACACCAGAAAGCTACAGGATGATCTGGATAAGTTGATGTGGTTGGAGAAGTGGGAAATGCAGTTCAATGCAGACATATGTAAGGTTCTAGTCTTATGAAAATAAAATAACTATGGTTCAGTAACCTACTGGTAAATGTTGTAAATATTAGGCATGTTCACCTGAACCTTGTTAATTAAAAATTTGTAAATTAATGAATTCAGTCACAAAATTTAAAAACATTTGAACATAATATAGCTGTTTTCTTGAAACGGTTGTTAATATCTCTCTAAATTGTCATTAAACTTTTTATTTCCAACTTATAATAAATTACACTATGTTCCTTAACTTTTTAAAAATTAATCATATCTTCAAATTCAAATTCTTTATTTCAACATGATAGTACAATGCTTGTACAGAGATGGGTAACATTTAGGTGTACATGCAGAAAGTCCTTAGTATGCAGTGCAAAATATTTTGGGCAAATCTTCAACCAGTATTACTGTATATCATTACTTTCTTATTTGTTTTTTAATTAATTTAGCATTAAATCATGTCTTCACCAAATGCTGAGTTTTCACCAATATTTCTATTATAGTACTGTACAGTATTATATAATTTTATGTACATATTTAGTGTGTTCTGTACTACATTTATATAGTATGTATGTTCTCAGGTACTCCTAGCTTAAGACTTTCTGAAATACTATCCATAACTATGGGTTTTTTCTTGTAAGAAATATGCACTTTAATGGTTCTTCTTGGGAGATACTTATTATTAAATTTGTTGCAATAAGGTAAGTAATGTGTGTACTGTATATTAATTTTTTTAGGCCTAGCTATATTGCTCACTTAATACATATATGATGGTGTAAACGTGTTGTTAGGCTTTAATATGCATTTGAAAGTGAAAAAAGGCTATGGCTCACTTTACAGCAACTTTTGCTTTACAACGGTAACCTGGAACCTAACCTACTGTATATGGAAGAATTTTTCCCAGTACAAAAAACTCATGGCACTTCTGACCAATTTACGACTTGGTAATGTCAGTGAGATTACTGACATTAAACCTAACCTAGCCCTACCTAAACCTAGATTGTAATGTTGGATAACTTGTTATATTTTAAAGTCATTGAACCTTCCACCAGGATAACTTACTGATGTAAGTGATTTGAAAAACTGTTGACATTACTGACACCATTCAGTTTTAATCAGTACATTTTATTTATTTTAAATCTGCTGTAGTTTGTTTATCAGTCTTACCTATTAAACATATATGAATCTGCAGAATTCATTTGATCTCAAATCCTTGTATTTTTTTTTTTTTTAAATTTTGCATTTATGTAATAGTTGTGGATTAATTTTTGTGGCTTGTGTATTCCTTTTTGACAAAATCTGGGCTAAAATTAATCCATTAAATACTGGTATCTATTAATTTCAGGACGTACAATTGCACCAAAGAAAGCCAAGGCACAAGAGAGAATGTTTGTACAAAAACAGTTACAGAAAGCCATTAATGCCAATATTGAACAAGATATGAAACAAAGAGCATCTAAGGACTGTACATCTTTTAAAGTATGTATCACTACATTCACGAAACTTCTCAAAACTTATGTGGGTTACACACTTTCATTACACAGTATGCACCATGGAAGTACTACATATTAATTGCTGTGACTTACATACAATTATGCTTGATTTTCTTTTAAAAAATTGGTCATATCCTGTAAAGAAAGAGATCTTAATTTTGTGATTACAGTACCTTATTTGTAACATAGTACCTATTTGTAGCAGCAGGAAAAGAGCAAAGTTTGTCATGTGGTTGTAGCACACACTTTCTTCTCTTGCAAATTTGTCTATATTTTTGAAGGAAAGCCTTCTATGGCAGTATGCTTTCAGCAGTGTTTTCTTAGTTTATGATCTTTTGATCTGCCAGTTGATGGATGAGGCTTGAATCTCTGTTAATTCTTTTATAATCTTTAATTCGGTTATAATGTCTCCTCATTTCCTTCTTATTTGTACTTTGTTTTTAATGCAAGAAGCATTTTGCATTTTATCTTTTGACTTTTTTTTAGCTTGTCCACGTGTTCTTTAGGTGTGAACAACATACCGATACATCATAGTTCACTTTTTATCTAGTGTCTATAGTGAACAGCTTTTTCAATATTCATTCATTCATATACACTAAAGGCTAAAAAATTTAGCATTGAAGAGTGATTTTCCAATGATCTTTGATGGCAGTTTCTCTTAGGCCCTTGTAATTTTTTTTTATCTTTATTTTTTCTTACATGGTTTATAATGCATAGGATGTGTAGTGCATAGGATTTTTGCATCATATGCAAACTTGTTCATGCAGTAACCTCTCAGTTATCAGTAGGGTTACATTCCTGAAAATCATCATCTAATCTAAAATAGCATTAAGTGATGTGAGGACCATATTCAGAGATTGGGTTATGTTCCAAATGCCTCTGAATTTGCTAAACTTTTTTTTTTTTTTTCAACGAACTGGCAATATCCCACCAAGGCAGGGTGACCTAAAAAGAAAAACTAAAGTTTCTCTCTAAATTTAGTAATGTATATAGAAGAAGGGGTTACTAGCCCCTTGCTCCCGGCATTTTAGCCATCTCCTACAACATGCATGGCTTATGGAGGAAAAATTCTGTTCCACTTCCCCATGGAGAAAAGCAGAAATAAACAAGAACTAGAACTAGCAAGAAAATAGAAGAAAATCCAGACGTGTGTGTGTATATATTCTTTCCTTTATTTCAACACACCGGCCGTATCCCACCGAGGTGGGGTGGCCCAAAAGGAAAAACGAAAGTTTCTCCTTTTACATTTAGTAATATATACAGGAGAAGGGGTTACTAGCCCCTTGCTCCTGGCATTTTAGTCGCCTCTTACAACACACATGGCTTACGGAGGAAGAATTCTGTTCCACTTCCCCATGGAGGTAAGAGGAAATAAACAAGAACAAGAACTAGAAAGAAAATAGAAGAAAACTCAAAGGGGTGTGTATATATATGCTTGTACATGTATGTGTAGTGTAACCTAAGTGTAAGTAGAAGTAGCAAGACGTACGTGAAATCTTGCATGTTTATGGGACAGAAAAAAGACACCAGCAGTCCTACCATCATGTAAAACAGTTACAAGTTTCTGTTTTACATTCATTTGGCAGGACGATAGTACCTCTTTGGGTGGTTGCTGTCTTTTTATAAAAATTATACTCTGTAAAAGAATAATTACTTCAAGCATTTGAAGAGTGTAGGTAGGGTTAATGTGGGCCTCCTGGGCTGTATTGGATGCTCCATGTTTTATCGTCTGAAATAAACTCAGTGTGTGTAAACCTCTTAAAAATAAAAGCCATATTTCCTTACCAGATTGTACCAAACATATAGGAACTCACCACATCTATATTAAATGAACAATTAGCAGAGTTAGGTATCACAACAACTTTGCTAATGACACGACTTTTGTCATCTCCCACCCAAATCTAGCCTCACTCAGCACTATTGTTAATGAAGAGCTTGCAGTAATAGCAACCTGGATGACTGTCAGTAAACTTACACTTAATACAGACAAAACTTTTTACATTGTGTTTGGGAGTAGAGCAAGTGAATTCCAACTAGTCATTATGCTTAACAACACCCTTATTGCTAAATATAATGAGGGAAAATTCCTGGGTCTGCACCTTGACAGCAACCTGAAATTCAAAACCCATATCCGACACATAAAAAAAGTCAAACGGTTGGCAACTTCTCATACGTTACTATGTACCACAGACAGTACTACTTACACTATACTTTTCACTGATCTACCCCAACCTCACCTATGCTATTTGTGCCTTGGGCTCTACAACGACAAATCACCTAAAACTAATAATAACCCAACAAAAAGCTGCAGTGCAAATGATCACACAATCCACTGCTAGACAACACCCCCCTCCCCCACTCTTCAAAGACCTAAACCTACTCACTATACAAAATATTCACTCGTACTATTGTGTAACCTACATTTACAGAACAATCAATTCTAACATAAATTCCGACATAACATAACACTAGGCACAAAAACCTCTATGACATTCCCCGTGTCAGGCTAAATCTTTTCAAAAACTCGCTGTGCATAAAAGGACTAAAAATCTGGGACTCTTTGCCAGAAATCTCCGGAACCAGAGGCTCAGCTAGCATTTTGAAACTACAGTTAAAAAACACCTTTTCTCCTCAACCTACCCCAGCCCATCTTTAATACATATCGAAAAACTATACATGCATTTGCTCAATATCATGAACATAGATAAAACTTTATAATCAGTATATGTATACTTAATCTCAATATCTGTATTCATCTCAAATGTTAATCACTCCATTGTGTCCCCCTAATGTTAATAATCAAAATTGTAATTCTTCTCTACAAAACTTATTAAAGCCATATAGCACAACTTAATGGAATACTCATTTCTCTTGTATTCATTGTAACTCGCCTAATGACCATATGTACTGTTATTGCCTTATTAATCTTAAGTTAGTTTTAAGTTTGCCCAAAATGTTTTGCACATAAAGGGGCTTTTGGTATGTACACCCAACTATTATAAGTATTCCTTTGTACAAACATGTATCATGTTGAAATAAATTATTATTATTATTATTATTATTATTATTATTATTATTATTATTATTATTATTATTATTATTAATAATAATCAAAATATTCAAGGCAGCCTCAGGAGCTTTGTTGTTATAGTTTATAGTCATTGAAAGCTTATGCTGTATTTGACCTGTATGTTAACTTTGGTAAGAATAGAAGCCACATTTCCTTACAAATTGTCCACATTTATACTAAACAAATATATCTTAAGGACATTTAAGAGAGTAATAACTCAGTAAAATGAAGTGATGTTGTAATAAAATGGTGTGGAAAAGTGTCCAAGAGATGTGGAAAAGTTCTATATAGTGCCTTAACTTGTCAGTTAATCTTAATTATCTTTAAACTTTTATTTTGTATGATCTGTACATGAGGTGTCAGTATTGTGCTTAGGGGAAAAGAAAGCAGTACCACATGCTTTGGGTAAAGCAAAGTCAGAATCATTAATGAAATAGGATTAGTAAATAATAGCTTAGGACCAGTAAATAACTAAATAACTTTCAAGAAATTTCAGGTTTTATATTCAAGCGCATTATTTAACCCTTAAACTGTCCAAATGTAGATCTACGTTTGCGCGCGTAGCGCTCTGACCTCGATTTTCTCCATAAGAAACAATGTTAAAAAAACATAGATCTACGTTCGGGGCGCTACCCAAGCAAATGTAGATCTACATTTGGACAGTTTAAGGGTTAAGTACAGTGGTACCCCAAGTTTTGTACAGCTCCCAACTCAACAATTATGTAAGTGTATTATTGTAAGTGCTTTTGTAAGTGTATTTTTTGGGGGTCTGAAACAGTAATCTAATTTACATTATTCCTTATGGGAATAAATTCATTTGGTAATGGCACTCGAACAGCCTTCTGGAACAAATTATCGCCGAAATTCTGGGTACCACTGTACAAATACTTTTTTTTTTTTTTTTAGAGTGAATGACTGTATTCATGAGTAAAGGCATGTGAAAGGTGTGATTTTTGAACTTAGCCAAGTAATATCCATAGGTTTCTGCAGTATTCTCTACTCGGAGCATGGCATTGATATACACTTGTGTACATTGCTGCATAACAGCCACTGCCTTACTACACCTCTTAATAAATGTTGGGCATTTTCTGACATGGCTGTTTGTATTATGTTTTATTGTTATTTATTGTTTTTGTTATTTTTTGCAAAACCTTTTATACATGCAATGATAAAAATGCTGAAAACAGCATAAATATACGTCATTTAATCATGCATCAGTGAGCACTCCTCCTCCAGACATCTGTTATAGCACCTACACTGAACCTAAACTCATCCCTGTCCAGAGGAAAACTCCATCCATTTAGTAATGATGCTGGATGGTGATTTTTAATGAATTAACAAAAAATGTAAAAAAAAATAAAGTGAAAAAATTGCCAAAAATTCAGTAATTATGGAGGAATATATTACCTGTGATGTCATCACATGAAATGTTGTAATTATGATAATTCACTTTAGAAATATTGTAAGGAATTGAGATTTGCATCAAAATGTTGCCAGATTTTAGGAATTTTTTCAGTAAACTTAATTCTTTTTTCAATTTTTTTTTATTACATGTATGCTCTACCAAAGAAAGATATGTACCAGGAAGCCAAACACCTTCAGTGAAAATCATGTGTTGATTAATCATTCAGAATTTTACTACCTTGATAGATAGGTTAAGTTATATTCATCCTTATTTTTCAATCTAATGAACCAGAATACATGACTGGGCGACTGTACTGCATGGCTTACAACTATGTAAAATGTACTTTTTTTTCCATTGTTCCAACACATTTTAGCATTTTATGTACAAGTTCATGTTCATATTTTGTTCAGAGGATCCTTGAGCTTTGATATGTAAAGTTAAGCCATGTTTATAATTTATTTGGTAGCTTAACAAGATAATGGATGATTGAGAAATTGAAGGGCTTGAATACGTCCTCCACTTAGCTGACTCCAAAGTGAAGCATTTATATTACGGTGCTAAAACAGTAAATGGTTTTCAAATCTCACCTTTCTTTATTTTTATCATTACTGTACATAAACACTGGCATGTAAGAGGTTTCCTTATACAGTGGAACCTCGGTTATTGAATGCCTTACTTGTCGAACAAATTAGTTTTCGAATGAGGAGTTCAAAAAAAAAATGTCCTGGTTTTCATACTTGCTCTTGGTTGTCGACGGACAGTGCAAACGGGACAAAGAGGCTCACCATATCCACTTTTATTATTTATTTATTTATGTCTTTGCAAATAGTACATTGAGATTATGTATTTACAATAATGGGTTGCAATGCAAAGAGAGCCTCTATTATGCCTAGGCATTATGGGCCGACTTAACATTATTGGCTTTAACCTTTTCGGTGTCAGTCTCGTTGTATAGCAGCTTTGAAGCCAGTGTCGGTCCCTTAGTATGACACCATAAGCTCAGCTCACTCAGATAAGCTGAGAGTGGTAAATTTGGGCCTAGAAATGAGAGAATGGGTCTATGTGGTAAGTGTGCACCACATAAAAAAATCCTGCAGCATGCAGTGAATCATGAGAAAAAACTGTGACCGTGTTTTTGGTTTAAAACTGCAGCTTTGTGGTGTATTTTCTTATGGGTTTTATGGTTGTATTCTTGGTTACTTGGTCCCATTTGATAGAATGGAAGATAAATTACAGAAATAGGATGATTTTGATTAGTTTCATGACTGAAAGTAGCTTGAAATTGAGATAAAATAGCAGAAATGTTTGATTTATTGCTGATATTCCAGAGTACACAAATGATGTCACTTGTCCAATACACATCCAACTGGCTGGTCTAATATGCATTCACAAATGGGTTGACATTATTTATACAACTACTACAATAATGCAGTAGTCTGTATAACTAAAAATCCTATTTTTTTTGTGATTAGAAATTCAAAATGGAAAGCAGGTGTAATATAAGAGGGGCCTGGAGATGTGACTAATGAACAGAGGAAATGTTTTTTTTCAGTGCCAGGAATGTCTGCCATGTTTATTCTGGACCCTATTTTTAAATTGGCATTTTTTAATTTTGTGTGAAATTGGCCAAATCACCGATTTCCGATCACTGTATTGAGTAGTTGAAGTAGGTAAATGCGCAGTTTCCTGTACTCAGTAGAATAGAAGGAATACTAGCAAAATAGCTGAGTTTGGTCAACTGGAACAATGGAATTGGCCCAAAGTAGGGCACAAAGTGGGCAAAATCGCTGATGCATATCGCCATGACTGCTAACTTTGCAAGAACATAATTCCAAGGTGTTAGTGGTGAAAAGAGACAAAGAAGAGAAAGCACACCAGAAGGAGAGTTGCCTGACACGTTATTCAAAGGTGACTCTCCTTCCAAGCAGTAATGTATCCTCCCTCGTTTCCACCTCCTGCTTCCAGTATGCCATTAGCTCTCCTCTGACAGGTAAGAGGCAGTTAAATTTTCATTTACTACTGTACAGTATCTCAGCTAAAGTTTCTATTAGTATTCATTTTTACAGTTTTAAGTAGTAGTTAATACGTTTTTAGTAAATTATTATATTGTCATTTGGGGTTTGGAACGGATTACTTAATTCTATTTACATTATTCTTTATGGGAAAAATTGCTTTGGTTGTCGCCTGTTTTGGTTGTTGAATCGACATCTGGAACAAATTAAATTCGACAGCTGAAGCTCCACTATGATGGTAAATGTCAGAATCATTATAATTTTATTTAGGGGAAAGCACTAGGGTTGTCATTGAGTGCCTGGAGAATAGTGGCAGTCAGGTCTATTTCAAGGAAATGGAGAACAGGTTCAACTCCATGAATCAGGAGCCCCACACTAACATCAAGGAACTTCCCTTAAGGTGTGTTTATAGAAGTCACAAGAAATAAAATACAGTGGTACCCTGAGTTCCGTACGGCTCCCAACTCGAACAGTTATATAAGTATGTTATTGTAAGTGCTCTTGTAAGTATATTTTTGGGGTCTGAAACGGTCTAATTTAATTTACATTATTCCTTATGGTAACAAATTCGTTCAGTAATGGCACTCGAACAGCCTTCTGAAACTAATTATGGCTGAAACTTGGGGTACCACTGTATCTGTTTATTAAAGAAAATACTGCACTATGAGACATTCTTAAGTGATATGAGTTGTGTCCTGTTCATTATTTTTTTGTTTGTTCTGAAAGCCTTGTACTTTAAAATATATATTGAATGGGGTTAGCTTTTAATATGTTTGGAATGTAATCCAGTTTTTCCCATGTTATTAAGTTTGTGTATTGCATTTTTACAATATTCGCAAATTTTAGGGAGTGTAACCCCACTTCTTGTGAGAGTTAACTGTATTGTCATTATACAGTATTCTTTTATATATAATGTACTGTATGTATTTTTTTTTTTTTTCAGTTATTCAAGAAAGAGAAAAATCCTGAAGATAATGTGAAGAAATAGTTTGCTTCTTGTCAACTACAGCAGTAACATTTCCTGACTAAATCTTGCACTGAAAGGTAATTTTAAAGATATACTCTATGCATATTTTGTGGGAAGTCAGTTGAATAAAATTTGAGAAGTACTGTATGTCTTTTTTTTATTACTGCATTTAAAGCTTCCACCTTGCAGTTAGAAAAAGAATATGGTAGGGTATGTTTCAGTTAGAAAAAGCATATGATAGGGTGGACAGGGTAACAGTGTGGAAGAGGTTGCAAATGTATGGAATAAGTGGTAGGTTGTGAAAACCTGTAAGACTTTGAGAATGAGGTTCAGGTTATGGTATGGCATATAGAAAGGACAAAAGAATGCAAAAAGGAGAGTCAGAGAATGGGCAGGTTTTTATCAGCAAATTTTGCTGAGAATAAGCAATGGCTTTGGAGAAAAATCCAGGTTAAGAAGCCTGGAGAGCAAATGGACTTGGCAGTTAAAAACAAAAGAGTGAAGATGTTAGATGGGAAGGTGATGGAAAGACAGAGAGAATAATTTAAAGAGTTGCTAAATGTTATTGAGGCCAGTGGCACTTGCGAAGATCTACATCTTAATCACAACACCCTTTAATATGCTGCATGGCCTAAATTTTGGCTTGGACATAAGAGAATGGGTCTGTGCAGTGGGTGTGCACAGTACATATAAAAATAATCCTGCCCCCCACAGTCCATAATGGGAACAGCTAACCTCTGGCCTTATGTTTGGTTTAAATTAGATAATTTGAGGCATGCTAGTGAAATGGAGATGATTTTGGTCAAAGTGAAAGTGGCTTGAAATAGGTTTTTATGTGGTGGAAATATTTTATTTTTGATGATTTTCTTGAGGAAGGGTAGGGGCCCCATTACCTCCCCCTCCTGGTCTGTTTTATGGCGTTTTACTAGATTTACTGCAGTTACTCGGATGGCCTAAACCATGATCCTGGTTATATTTTATTCCAAGATATAGGGTAAAACTTCAATATTTTTGTTCGATGATATTCAAAATGGCCAAATTACTGCCTTTTGTGCACTATACAGAAAATTATATTTTCCAGTATATAAGGTGCTATCCCCCCCACCAATTCTTACAAGCATATTCTGGGAAAAATAGTAGTTGCAGTATTGCACTTGCTTATGTGCACAGCATATCTGAAAGAGGTGGGGCTTGCACAGCCTGTCGTCTGCTCTACCACCACTAACCACTACAGCATGGCCACCTGTTGTTTGCCAACTACTACTTTGGAATTATTAACTCTAGAAGCTGGTTTGCTTATTGTACATGTATACTGGAAATATGTAAATTATAATATATAATACAGTAAGCATCTGATAAAATGGACCTCCAAAAGTGGATATTGGCTAAAACAGACAAAAAGTCTGGTCAGAGAAAGGCTCAACATGGGGTATGATTAAATTAGCCATGAAGAGCTATCCTGTCTGGACATGCATTTTATAAAATGTACCGACCCTGCTTAATCACAGGTTTGCGCAATCCAAGGTTTATCCTGGACACGTCTGTTTTCATTGTTCCTGGGCAGCAGAGTCATTGACTGCTCAGTCAGCTTGTTATTGTCTGCGTGTGCTCAGACATCATTGTCACTTTGTCTCCAATTTTCCCCTGGATTTACAATGTTTTTAATCATTTTATTAAAGTACTGTGTAGTGTTATTAACAATGGCCTCTAGAGCATGTGATGGGGCCAAGAAATGTGTGACCTTAACTATTAAGCAGAAACTTAAAAAAGTAATATAAAAGCTGGAGGCTGGCATTTCTGTGGCCTGGGTGTGTGAGGAGAATGGTGTAGGAAAATAGTGTCTGAGATTCTTAGAAGCAGGAAAAAGCTTAGACAATATGCTATGAAGTAGTGTAGATGCTAGCTAGTAAGCCCAAGGCATCTACTTATCCTCAGCCACCTACATCTGGTGAACTATTTACATCATGCCATCTGCATATCCCATGCCATCTGCAATGTTATTGCTGTTGCTTTACAACTCCTCTGACTCAGAATAATTTATTCTGGGTCACTAAACCACATGGGAGTACTGTGTTATACATTTGTAAGCTTGTCTATCCACCAGTAGAGTACGAAAAATTACTGTTCTGTACTCGACTGTGCTGTACTTTTTAACTTTTTCTTTTCAAGTACATTTAGTGGTAATAATGTATTATGCTCCAGTTTAGTCTGTCTGATGGTCCATCAATACAGCAGACTAAGTCTTGTTTTATTGGGTGTCTATCCATATAGTTATTATTATTTATTTTATTAGCACACTGGCCAATTCCCACCAAGGCAGGGTGGCCCAAAAAAGAAAAACTTTCACCATCATTCACTCCATCACTGTCTTGCAGTTTTTAAACTGCAACATTAACACCCCTCCTTCAGAGTGCAGGCACTGTACTTCCCATCTCCAGGACTCAAGTCCAGCCTGCCGGTTTCCCTGAATCCCTTCATAAATGCTACTTTGCTCACACTCCAACAGCACGTCAAGTATTAAAAACCATTTGTCTCCATTCACTCCTATCAAACACGCTCACGCATGCCTGCTGGAAGTCCAAGCCCCTCACACACAAAACCTTCCTTACCCCCTCCCTCCAACCTTTCCTAGGCCGACCCCTACCCCGCCTTCCTTCCACTACAGACTGATACACTCTTGAAGTCATTCTGTTTCGCTCCATTCTCTCTACATGTCCGAACCACCTCAACAACCCTTCCTCAGCCCTCTGGACAACAGTTTTGGCAATGCCGCACCTCCTCCTAACTTCCAAACTACGAATTCTCTGCATTATATTCACACCACACATTGCCCTCAGACATGACATCTCCACTGCTTCCAGCCTTCTCCTCGCTGCAACATTCATCACCCATGCTTCACACCCATATAAGAGCATTGGCAAAACAATACTCTCATACATTCCCCTCTTTGCCCCTAAGGACAAAGTTCTTTGTCTCCACAGACTCCTAAGTGCACCACTCACCCTTTTCCCCTCATCAATTCTTTGATTCACCTCATCTTTCATAGACCCATCCGCTGACACGTCCGCTCCCAAATATCTGAATACATTCACCTCCTCCATACTCTCTCCCTCCAATCTGATATCCAATCTTTCATCACCTAATCTTTTTGTTATCCTCATAACCTTACTCTTTCCTGTATTCACTTTTAATTTTCTCCTTTTACATTTTTTATTTTATTATCACACTGGCTGATTCCCACCAAGGCAGGGTGGCCCGAAAAAGAAAAACTTTCACCATCATTCACTCCATCACTGTCTTGCCAGAAGGGTGCTTTACACTACAGTTTTTAAACTGCAACATTAACACCCCTCCTTCAGAGTGCAGGCACTGTACTTCCCATCTCCAGGACTCAAGTCCGGCCTGCCGGTTTCCCTGAATCCCTTCATAAATGTTACTTTGCTCACACTCCAACAGCACGTCAAGTATTAAAAACCATTTGTCTCCATTCACTCCTATCAAGGAGACAAATGGTTTTTAATACTTGACGTGCTGTTGGAGTGTGAGCAAAGTAACATTTATGAAGGGATTCAGGGAAACCGGCAGGCCGGACTTCGAGTCCTGGAGATGGGAAGTACAGTGCCTGCACTCTGAAGGAGGGGTGTTAATGTTGCAGTTTAAAAACTGTAGTGTAAAGCACCCTTCTGGCAAATTCATCCACCAACCTCTGCAACTTCTCTTCAGAATCTCCTAAGAGCACAGTGTCATCAGCAGAAAGCAACTGTGACAACTCCCACTTTATGTGTGATTCTTTATCTTTTAACTCCATGCCTCTTGCCAAGACCCTCGCATTTACTTCTCTTACAACCCCATCTATAAATATATTAAACAACCATGGTGACATCACACATCCTTGTCTAAGGCCTACTTTTACTGGGAAATAATCTCCCTCTTTCCTACATACTAACTTGAGCCTCACTATCCTCGTAAAAACTCTTTCACTGCTTTCAGTAACCTACCTCCTATACCATACACCTGCAACATCTGCCACATTGCCCCCCTATCCACCCTGTCATACGCCTTTTCCAAATCCATAAATGCCACAAAAACCTCTTTAGCCTTATCTAACTATAGGCCAATATTAAACTTACCATTGCTATCCAAAATCTTCGAGAGACTCGTGCACAGGAGACTATATTCATTTATAACGTCACAAAACATACTCAGCCCCTGCCAATTTGGATTCAGGAAAAATAAAAGCACTAATGATGCAATTATAAAAATGCTAGACCTGCTTTACACAGCATTGGAAAATAAGGAATATCCGCTAGGAATTTTTATTGACCTAAGAAAAGCGTTTGACTCCACAAACTTGACCACTATGGTATAAGAGGCCATGCACTTGCATATTTTAAATCCTACCTTTCTAATAGGTATCAGTATGTCACCATTAAAGACACAGCCTCATCTATACGGCCACTTGATACTGGAGTTCCACAGGGAAGTGTCCTTGGACCCCTGCTCTTCCTCATTTACATCAATGATCTTCCAAACATATCCCAACACCTGAAACCCATTCTCTTTGCTGACGACACGACTTATGTCATCTCCCACCCTAATCTTGCCACCCTCAACACCATTGTTAATGAGGAGCTGCTCAAAATATTGACTTGGATGGCAGCCAATAAACTTACACTTAACACTGGCAAAACCTACTATATTATGTTTGGTAGCAGAGCAGGTGTTGCGCAACTTAACATTAAGATCGACAACACTCTAATTGCCAGACATAATGAGGGCAAATTCCTTGGCCTGTACCTCGACAACAACCTAAATTTCAGCACCCATATCCAACACATAACAAAAAAAGTATGCAAAACGGTGGGGATCCTCTCCAAGATACGATACTACATACTGCAAACTGCCCTTCTCACACTATACCATTCACTTATATATCCATACCTCACCTATGCTATCTGTGCTTGGGGTTCAACTGCAGCAACACACCTAAAGCCAATAATAACCCAACAAAAAGCCGAAGTAAGAATAATCACTAAATCCCATCCCTGGCAACACACCCCCCCACTCTTCATAGATCTAAACTTACTCCCTGTTTAGAACATCCACACTTACTACTGTGCAATCTATATCTACAGGACCTTAAATTCCAATATTAACCTTGACCTAAAACGCTTTCTTGATAGTTGTGACAGGATCCACAGGCATAACACCAGACACAAACATCTCTATGACATTCCCCGTGTTCGACTAAACCTTTACAAAAATTCAGTGTATTTCAAAGGACCTAAAATCTGGAACACCCTACCTGAAAACTCTAGAACTGCAGACACATTCACTTTCAAAACTACAGTTAGAAAACATCTTATCTCCCTGATCCACCCCAGCAACTAACTACATGATAACCACCTGGTGGTTCAAAATTACACTCACTCACCCACTGACTATAAACCCAGAAATACTAATCTTAATCTTAAAATAATAAATCCTAACTAGTAATAAGTTTGCCTATGATACTCAAATATAGACAGCTTGTATTGTGCCAAAACAAAAGCATTCACATTGCTAAACTCACAAATTATGATGTAGTCACTTAGCCTTAATACCGTAATCTGTAAGAATTTAATGTTAAGAACTAATCTAAGTCTGCTCAAAATGCCTAGCCATGCTTGGTGTTCTAGTGGCCCCCTCTGTAATTAGTATTTTATAACATGTAAACCACAAAATACCCAAAACCTGTAAATCCCAAATTGTAACCATTATAGAGAATAAACTTGAATTGAATAAACACCTGGTCCACACACCCCCTACCTTTCCTAAAGCCTCCTTGTTCATCTGCTATCCTATTCTCCGTCTTACTCTTAATTCTTTCAATAATAACTCTGCCATACACTTTACCAGGCATACTCAACAGACTTATCCCCCTATAATTTTTGCACTCTCTTTTGTCCCCTTTGCCTTTATACAGAGGAACTATGCATGCTCTCTGCCAATCCCTAAGTACCTTACCCTCTTCCATACATTTATTAAATAATAGTTCCAACCACTCCAAAACTATATCCCCACCTGCTTTTAACATTTCTATCTTTATCCCATCAATCCCAGCTGCCTTACCCCCTTTCATTTTACCTACTGCCTCACGAACTTCCCCCACACTCACAACTGGCTCTTCCTCACTCCTACAAGATGTTATTCCTCCTTGCCCTATACATGAAATCACAGCTTCCCTATCTTCATCAACATTTAACAATTCCTCAAAATATTCCCTCCAACTTCCCAATTCCTCTAACTCTCCATTTAATAACTCTCCTCTCTTATTTTTAGCTGACAAATCCATTTGTTGTCTAGGCTTCCTTAACTTGTTAATCTCGCTCCAAAACTTTTTCTTATTTTCAACAAAATTTGTTGATAACATCTCACCCACTCTTTCATTTGCTCTCTTTTTACATTGCTTCACCACTCTCTTAACCTCTCTCTTTTTCTCCATATACTCTTCCCTCCTTGCATCACTTCTACTTTGTAAAAACTTCTCATATGCTAACTTTTTCTTCCTTACTACTCTCTTTACATCATCATTCCACCAGTCACTCCTCTTCCCTCCCGCACCCACTTTCCTGTAACCACAAACTTCTGGTGAACGCTCTAACACTACATTTTTAAACCTACCCCATACCTCTTCGACCCCATTGCCTATGCTCTCATTAGCCCATCTATCCTGCAATAGCTGTTTATATCTTACCCTAACTGCCTCCTCTTTTAGTTTATAAACCTTCACCTCTCTCTTCCCTGATGCTTCTATTCTCCTTGTATCCCATCTACCTTTTACTCTCAGTGTAGCTACAACTAAAAAGTGATCTGATATATCTGTGGCCCCTCTATAAATATGTACATCCTGAAGTCTACTCAACAGTCTCTTATCTACCAATACATAATCCAACAAACTACTTTCATTTTGCCCTACATCATATCTTGTATACTTATCCTCTTTTTTCCTAAAATATGTATTACCTATAACTAAACCCCTTTCTATACAAAGTTCAATCAAAGGGCTCCCATTATCATTTACACCTGGCACCCCAAACTTACCTACCACACCCTCTCTAAAAGTTTCTCCTGCTTTAGCATTCAGGTCCCCTACCACAATTACTCTCTCACTTGGTTCAAAGGTTCCTATACATCTGAACATCTCCCAAAATCTCTCTCTCTCCTCTACATTCCTCTCTTCTCCAGGTGCATACACGCTTATTATGACCCACTTTTCGCATCCAAGCTTCACTTTAATCCACATAATCCTTGAATTTACACATTCATATTCTCTTTTCTCCTTCCATAACTGATCCTTCAACATTATTTCTACCCCTTCCTTAGCTCTAACTCTCTCAGATACTCCAGATTTACTCCCATTTATTCCCCCCACCGAAACTCCCGTACCCCCTTTAGCTTTGTTTTGCTTAAGGCCAGGACATCCAACTTCTTTTCATTCATAACATCAGCAATCATCTGTTTCTTGTCATCCGCACTACATCCACGCACATTCAAGCATCCCAGTTTTATGAAGTTTTTCTACCCTCCTGGTAGTCAATCAATTAAGCAGATTAATCTTGTAAATCGCTTAATCGAAACTTTCAGTACAATAGATTTCTTTTGCTAAAACGGACACCCCCTCCTGCCTATTAATCTGTATATTGGATGTTTACTGTAATTACTAATCACTCTAATCTGAGCAGTAGTTTTGAAGGAAAAGTGGGTTGTTTGGAAGTTTAGTTCACAGATACCTCAGCATTAAAACCACCACTTGCTGGTAACCCAAAGCTTACCCTTGAACATACAAGGCATAGGATGATTTTTCTGAGATTTTTTTTTTTTTTTTTTGTGAAAAAAACATGTCTAATATATTAGCCAGAATACACAGTAGTTCTAATAGTTAACCCTTAAACTGTCCAAACGTAGATTTATGTTTGTAGTGCTCCGACCTTTATTTTTCCCATTTGAAAGCATGTAAGAAAACATAGATCTTCGTTCAGAGCCCCTCACACGTGAACGTAGATCTGCGTTTGGACAGTTTAAGGGTTAAATGGGCAGTTTCTTGTGTTCTCTTGATAGAATGGAAAGCATACTTAGCAAAGTTACGTCCAGACTGCCAACTTTGTGGTTGCATTTTTTTTTTTATTATGTCAGCAGTCTCCCACGGGCAGGGTCACCCAAAAAAGAAACTTTCACCTTCATTCACAGTCACTGTCTTTGCAGAGGTACTCAGATACAATAGTTTAGATGTCACTCCAAACAGCCAATATCCCAATTATTATTATTATAATCATGGGGGAGTGCTAAACCTGTAGGATTTTATAGCACATGTGAGGGGGGGATGGAAGGTATTCAGGCTCAATTCAGGGAACCAGAGCACAGATCCAATTCCCTAGATCAAGAGCCCCTCACCAACATAAAGGAACCTCCCTTGAGGGACCAGTATCCCAAACTCCTTTAAAAGTGCAGGCATTGTACTACCCACCTCCAGGACTCGAGTCCAGCTAACCAGTTTCCCTGAATCCCTTCACAGAATAATTACCCTGTTCACACTCCAAAAGCTTGTTAGGTCCCAAAAACCATTTGTCTCCATTCACTTCTAACATGCCTACTGCATGTCCAAACCCCTTGCACACAAAACCTCTTACTCCCTCCATTCTTTCCTAGGATGACCCCTACCCCTCCTTTCCACAACAGATTTATATACCCTGCAAATCATCCTATTTTGCTCCAGCCTCTCTATATGACCCAGCCACCTCAACAACCTTCTGAATAATACCTCTAGTAACTCCACACTTCCTCTTTAATTTTAATTTTTAATTCTCTGCATAATATTTACACCCCACGTTGCCCTTAGACACTACATCTCCGCTGCCTCCAGCTTCCTCCTTGATGCAGCATTTACAACCCATGCTTGAAACCAACATAAGTGTTGATACCACTATGCTCTCGTACATTCCCTTCTTTGCCTCTATGGATAGCATTTTTTTGTCTCCACAGATACAGTGGAACCTCAGTTTTCATATGCCCTAGTTTGTATGTAAAACTGAAGTTCTTTCAACAAACCAGCCGTATCCCACCAAGGCAGGGTGGCCCAAAAGGAAAAACGAAAGTTTCTCCTTTTACATTTAGTAATATATACAGGAGAAGAGGTTACTAGCCCCTTGCTCCCGGCATTTTAGTCGCCTCTTACAACACGCATGGCTTACAAAGGAAGAATTCTGTTCCACTTCCCCATGGAGCTAAAAGGAAATAAACAAGAATAAGAACTAGAAAGAAAATAGAAGAAACCCCAGAGGGGTGTGTATATATATGCTTGTACATGTATGTGTAGTGTGACCTAAGTGTAAGTAGAAGTAGCAAGATGTACCTGAAATCTTGCATGTTTATGAGACAGAAAAAAGACACCAGCAATCCTACCATCATGTAAAACAATTACAGGTTTCCATTTTACACTCACTTGGCAGGACGGTAGTACTTCCCTGGGCGGTTGCTGTCTACCAATCTACTACCTACAAAAACTATAGTTATTCTCTATAAATGTATTTTTTGTTAATATTTTTGGGTGTCTGGCATGGATTAATTGGATTTACATTATTTCTTATGGGAAATATTAAAAAAAAAATATTTTATAGATAATAACTATAGCTTTTACAGGTAGTAGGTTGGTAGACAGCAACCGCCCAGGGAGGTACTACCGTCCTGCCAAGTGAGTGTAAAACGTAAGCCTGTAATTGTTTTACATGATGGTAGGATTGCTGGTGTCCTTTTTTCTGTCTCATGAACATACAAGATTTCAGGTACGTCTTGCTACTTCTACTTACACTTAGGTCACACTACACATACATGTACAAGCATATATATATACACACCCCTCGGGGTTTTCTTCTATTTTCTTTCTAGTTCTTATTCTTGTTTATTTCCTCTTATCTCCATGGGGAAGTGGAACAGAATTCTTCCTCCGTACGCCATGTGTGTTGTAAGAGGCAACTAAAATGCTGGGAGCAAGGGGCTAGTAACCCCTTCTCCTGTATATATTACTAAATGTAAAAGGAGAAACTTTCGTTTTTCCTTTTGGGCCACCCCGCCTCGGTGGGATACGGCCGATGTGTTGAAAGAAAGAAAGAAGAACTATAGCTTTACATACAGAGTAAGGCATACAAAAACTAAGGATCCACTGTACCTCAATGCACCACTCATAACCAAGCGCTAAACCCATAAGGGTCATACGCCACTACTGTTTGCATAATTCAGTTAACTTTTTCGTCATGTTTTGCATTTTTGGTGTCATTGTCTTCATGCCATTTTTTAAATTGTTACATTACTGGGACTTAATTTTTGGGTTTGTGACGGTGAAAAAATTTAATTGTGGGGGTTGTAAATGAAAGAGCTAAGAAACTGGAGAAAGTGCAGGTATGCAGCAAGGCTTTTTCCTGAGTTATGGGCATGAGCTATGAGAGGCTAACAATTAAATCTAATTACATTGGAGAACAAAAGAATCATGGAAGACTGTAACATACAAAATACTCAGGATAATTGATAGGTACACAGGGACAGGATGTTTGAGAGATTGAAACCCAGGGACATTTGGAATTCAAGTCACTGATAAGCCACAGGAATGTTAGGAAGTATTTCTTCAGTTTGAGTGGTCAGGAAGTGGAATGAACTTGGTGAGGAAATGGAGGTATGACAGGGTCTGTAAGGCATTTGGTACTATACCCCACAAGAGGCTAGGCAGACAAATAACAGGAACGTTCTGTGGATCAACGAGCATGAGCTTGAAGAGGCTAACAGAATTGAATCGAACATCACTGGAGGACAGAAAGACCAGGGGAGACAAAGTATTCAGAAGAATTGATAGGGTGGACAGGGATAGGCTGCTTGATTATTATTATTATAATAAAAAAAGAAGCGCTAAGCCACAAGGACTATACAGCGCTGCAATAGGCGAGAAATGGGTACCTGGGGACAAAGCTGGATGCTGCATACACGAGCTACAGGGTTGTCAAGAAGTATTTCTTCAATCTAAGCAGTGGGGAAATGGTACGATGTCAGTAGATACAGGGTCTATAAGTAGTTTTAAGTGTATGATAGAACTCATGAGGCTAGGAGGGACTGAACCTGGCAAATGCCAATTTAGGTGATGGGAGCTAGGAGCCAAGACTTCACTCCTGCAAATTTGTAAAGGTTAGTACATATACACACCTTCACATGAATGATGAGCATTCTGAGAAGAGAATCTATTAATACACTGGCTGGTGAGTGGTGATAGAGCAACTGCGCTGGCTGCACTACCACCTTCCCTATTTTGTATTATCATCATACTACATACTCTTACTGTCCTGCACTATATGCTTCTGGTGGTGGTATCGATGTAATAGATTTTCATTAATTGAACACCCCTTCCCCCATATTAGACCATTAAACTGAGTTTCCACTGTGCTTCAGTGAATTACATAATAAGATAACTAAAACAAAATTATCAAACAAATCACATATTTATTGACAAGTTTCTGGGAGAGAAAGAATATGTGAAAGATGTACAAAAATATATATATTGCAAGATTCACATCATTCACATTACTAACAACAGTGTGGGTAGAAAAATGCTCCTCATCTGTTGAAGAAATATATCTACAGTATTAACGGCAAAGAACTGCCAAACTAAAATAAGGCTATTCACAAACTATTTTCAAATGTATAAAATTATGTCTGCTAAATGCAGAATCAAATTTCATAAACATTGTAAAAATACATATTCAAGTTCAAGCGGCTGTTTATATAAAACTCTTCAATCAATCATTATAAAGCAGTTATAAGATGATTCATTAATCATTTTTTTCTCATTATATTGCACTATGGTTCCACTATTCTCCTGCTCATATAAACATGGAATCACATATCTGTTTTTTGTATTATGATACTGTATCACATCCTCAGACAAATGTAATATAAATAATTTCAACACAAATTGTATAAGTCAAGTTATTCACTTGAGGTTTCCATTTCTTTTGGTCTATTTAACAAACAACCAATACATAGTTCCAAATATTAATTATATAAGATCAGTCAAGAAACTCTGACCATAATGCCCCAGCAGGAATTACATAAAATATGACTGCGTGTTTGAGAACACTTTGTGGAAGTAAATAAATTATGCAATAAATAAAAAAACTAAGTACCTGCAGTAGGTAAATTGTCATATAAACTGCTGCCACCAGCTACAACATACATTAAAATATGATTTTTAAAGATAAACCTAGTACTACATGCATAGCATGAGCTAATGTAATGTTTATTTTGTAATAATTAATATGAAGTGAGACAGAACATCACAGCTGTTGATTACATGCATACCAAAATACACAATTCCTCTAGGTATACATCAGAAAAATAACACATACTTGTAATTTATTACATAACTATACTCAGATATTTAAATTTATATTTCATTGGAGTACCTAAATGCACAATATATTCTTCATTTATGCATAATTTTTTTTTACACCATACAACATTGGCAACTTAAATGTCTGAATATACTAACAATAAATGCCAAAACAGACTGTACTTGGATTTGTGTGGAGGTCAAGTCTTGGTCCCTGACCCCACCCTTAAATTGATGCATGTACAGCAAATGCATATATTTACATATCTGAGTTTGAGAGGGAGTGAACTATCCTCTTAGGCTCGGCTATTAACTTTCAGTCGACTGCTGGGAAAGCTTACTTTTATGGTATTAACATATGAAATTGCAGTCAGTATCTACTGTATTGTTATCTAGCTGCTTCTGCCTCTTTATTCCTCTTACTATGAAAGTGTTTCATGGCTCGCATGTCTGACAAATATTTGGTGGTATTGAAGCTCAGAGTTGGACAGGTGAGGTACAAGGAGAATAATGTCAAAAGGATGGTAAGAGTTATGAGGGAGGTCATCAGAGGTATAATGTGGATTTAAAAGTGTAATGCTAAAGTGTGTGAGGGAGGAAAAAGGGATTAACATAATAATGAGGTGAACTGGAAAGGGAGATATGGTAACTATAGGAAAGGTTTTAACAATGTAAAAATGATAAAAAGCAGATAATATGGAGAAATTAAAGAGCTATGAAGCAGTACAAAGAAGAGCACATGAAAAAATTAGGCCAATTTTGTTGAGAATTACTGTATTTTATGGCAGACAAGATGCTCTGATGTCTAGGATGACACCCCCCCCCCTAATTCTCACAGGCTAAATTGTTTTGGGGAAAAAAAGATAAACCGTATCCACGGTAATAATGTTATGTTAAGCCTGAGGAATTACATGTAAAAACACCTGTTGAAGGTTTGTTGTGGTTGTTTACCAGTGATTCAGCTAAATGGCAGAGGTGCCGAATGAAATTTTCAAATAGAGCTAGTCTTGCATAAAATGTGGCAAAAACAAACTAAATTTAAGTGAAACTGCTAAAAAATGCACTAATGCTATTAGTTATAAAAATAACACATTATGCATTACTTTTGCTAACCAGTATACAGGCAGTTATTCAAGATCTGCTGTTTCTTGTTGTGACTGGCCATGTTCTCTTTCTACTTACTCTCTCAATGCGTGCAAGTGGATGTGTCTGCGGCTAGGACTGCTGCTGATTCGAGTTTTTTCCGTGCATTTTAAAAATATTTCATGTTTTATGTTTTAAAGTTTAATTTTAATATTTAACCCTTTGAGGGTCGACAGGCCCTCTCTGAAACTCGTTCTCAGGGTCGGCCAAATTTAAAAAAAAAAAAATTATTTTCTCTTATGAAAAGATAGAGAATCTTTTCCCGATCATAACGACACCAAAAGTTTGAAATTTGATAGAAAACTTACGGAATTATGCTCTCGCAAAGTTAGCAGTCTCGGCGATGTTTACGGATCGGCGACTTTGCCCACTTTGAGCCCCATTTTCGGCCAATTTCACTGTACTAGTCGACAAAAAACATGAATATTTCGCTAGAACTCCATTTTTTCTATCGAATGGGTGCAAGAAACCACCCATTTATAAATTCAACTATCCAGTACAGTGGTCAGAATTTAGCAATTTTGCCAATTTCACACAAATTTCAAAAGATGCCAATTTCGGAATAGGGTCCAGAATAAACAAGAAAGACATTCCTGGCACTAAAATGACATTTCCTCTAGTCATTAGTCACATCTCAAGGCCCCTCTTATATTCTTTTGCTTTCCACTTTGAATTTTTATTCTCACAAAAAATATAAGATTTACTGTTATGCAGACTACTGCATTAGTGTAAAAAATGGTATAAATATTATTGGTGCACTTGTGAAAGAATATTAGACTCACCAGTTGACGTGTATTGCACGCTTGGCACGATTTGTTTACTTTTGAAGTTTGGTAAAAATCGAACATTTCTGCTACTTTGAGCTCAATTTCAAGGCACCTTTCATTGTAAAACCAGTCAAAATCATCTCAATTTCAGTAATATGTCTTCCATTCTATAAAATGAGACCAAGAAAACTAGAATACAACAATAAATACTATACGAAAATACACTGCAAAGTCGCTGATTTATTAAAAAAAAATGGAAAAAGTTTTTTTTTTCTCATTATGCACCGTGTGCTGCAGGATTTTTTTTAGACTGTGCACACTGACCACATAGACCCATTCTTTCATATGAAGGCCTACCAGCTTTCTCCCACTAGATTTGAGGTCGCTAGAATTTATGAGTACTAGTACGTCAAAAACCCCTACGCGTAAGACGTACTAGTACGACGAAAACCCTCAAAGGGTTAATGAGTACATTTGTACTGCAACATGACCAAAACAAACCCAGTGTGTGCAAATGGCGGCTTGTGTATTACTACCGTATACCAGTATATAGCGTTACTTGAACCCTTTTTAACATACAGAAGGGCCCTGCTTTACAGTGTTTTGCTAATACAGCAGTTTTCAATTATACCCATTCCTCATTTATTCAGACTTCCTATAATAAATATATTCACCACTTACTACAAGGATGAAAATATTTTAAGTAAATGTGTATACCGTATATGCATTTTTCAGGCCTAGCTCTACTGCTCACTTTATATACAATAGTGTAAACATGTTATCAGACTTTTATCTGCTTTTAAACGTGAAAAAAGGCTGTGTTTCACTTTACAGTAGTAGTCTGGAACCTAACCAGCTGTATAAGCAGGGTCAGCCTGTACCACAATTTTACCTGTGCTTTTTATATCTGATAATGTTCACATTTAATATCACAGGGTTATTTGATGGTAAACAGGTGGATTAACCTGATACTACACATTACTTAATACTACATTGTAGTATAAATACCTACCCAAAACAATACTGCCTTACACCCAATTGTAGCATTCTCTTACTGTAAACTACTTTCAACAACTCACAATGTTATATTCCCATAATATAATTTAAGTATTTACTACTGATATACAAAACCTACAAAATACTTTCAACTTGTCCCAATGTAATATCCCCAGATTGTAATTTGAGTAAACTTAATGTCTACTATAAATAAAAACAAATGTACAACTTAAACTATGATCACTTTCTCTAGTATTAAGTAGTCAGCCATTAAATTTTGTGACCCCCATAATGCCAAGGCATGACAGTGGCTCTCTGCACAGCAACTCATTACTGTAATTACATAATCTCATTGTAATCTTGCAAGGAAATAAAAATTTGTATTTGTATAGTTCATATGACTCCATTGCCTGGTTTACCTTAGCCTACAGGTGCTAAGCACTAATGAATTTTTAGGTTTATTTTTGTTATTTATTCATTATTTTATGCAAAGTAGTTAACATGATTCAATATTGGGTCATATACAGGGGCTTAGATTACTGTCTATTATCTAAACACTTTTCTAGGCTTAGGCCAAGGCCTATAAGCAATGTAACCTTTGGCCTTGCAAGATGCTGTGTAAATTTTAGAGACTCAATTGGAGGGGAGGGGGATAGCAACTTGAATGCCATAAAATATGGTAGTAGTCATGGAAAAGAAATCAGAAAGCCTGGGGAGTAGGTCAACATACAGAAAAAAGAAAGTACAATTGTAAAGCAACACTGGATTTAGAAAGGAAATGGGTTATATGGATAAACTAAAAGCCAAAATAAGCAACACTTAAATAAGGGGAAAGAAGTAGGTCATTATATTATAGATTTGAAAAAAGCCAATGAGTAGAGGGGGAAGCAATATTGCTGGTGTTAATAATACATTGAATAAGTGATAACTTGTTAAAAGCCATGTAGTATTTTAATTAAGTGAAGATCAGGTTTGGATATGCAAAAGAATATTTTCCTGTTAGGTGAACCTTAGTCAAAGATATGTGATGTCACTGTAAAAGTGAAAGAAGGAAGTTAAAAGTGAACACAAAAAGAATAGGTGGTAAGTTACTAAATGCTGTAAAGAGTTTTTATGAGGATAGTGAGGCTCAGGTTAGGGTGTGTAGAAGAGAGGAAAACTACTTCCTGGTGAAAGTAGGTCTTAGACAGGGATGTGTAATGTCACCATGGTTGTTTAATATATTTATAGATGGGGTTGTAAAAGAAGTAAATGCTAAGGTGTTCAGGAGAGGGGTAGGATTAAATTATGGGGAATCAAATACAAAATGGGAACTGACAGTTACTTTTTGCTGATGATACTGTACTTATGGGAGATTCTAAAGAAAAGTTGCAAAGGTTAGTGTGTGAGTTTAGGAGGGAGTGTGTGTAAAGGTAGAAAGTTGAAAGTGAACATAGAAAAAGAGTAAGGTGATGAGGGTATCAAATGATTTTGATAAAGAAAAATTGGATATCAAATTGGAGGAGGAGTATGGAAGAAGTGAACGTTTTCAGATATTTGGGAGCTGATGTGTCAGCGGATGGATATATGAAGGATAAGGTTAACCCTTTCAGGGTTTCGGCCATACTAGTATGGCTTACGCACCAGGGTTTTTGACGTACTAGTACGCCTAAATGCTAGCGCCCTCAAATCTAGTGAGAGAAAGTTGGTAGGCCTACATATGAAAGAATGTGTCTATGTGGTCAGTGTGCACGGTATAAAAAAAATCCTGCAGCACACAGTGCGTAATGAGAAAAAAAAAAACTGACCATGTTTTTGGATTAAAACAGCGACTTTGCACTGTATTTTCGTATGGTATTTATTATTGTATTCTAGTTTTCCTGGTCTCATTTTATAGAATGGAAGACATATTACAGAAATTGAGATGATTTTGACTGGTTTTACAAAGAAAACTACCTTGAAATTGCACTCAAAGTAGCAGAAATGTTCGATTTTTACCAAAGTTCAAAAGTAAACAAATAATGCTATGCGTCCAATACACGTCAACTGGCGAGTCTAATATTCTTTCACAAGTGCGCTGATAATATTTATACCATTTCTACACCAATGCAGTAGTCTGCATAACAGTAAATCTTCTATTTTTTTTGTGAGAATAAAAATTCAAAGTGGAAAACAAAAGAATGTAAGAAGGGCATGGGGACATGACTTACGAACAGAGGAAATGTTATTTTAGTGCCAGGAATGTCTTTCTTGTTTATTCTGGACCCTATTCGGAAATTGGCAATTTTGAAATTTGTGTGAAATTGGCAAGAGGGTGGTTTCTTGTACTCATTCGGTAGAAAAAATAGAGTTCTAGCAAAATAGTTATGATTTTTGTTGACTACACTGGAATTGGCCAAAAATAGGGCTCAAAGTGGGCAAAATCGCCGATGCATAAACATCGTCGAGACTGCTAACTTCGCGAGAGCATAATTCCGTAAGTTTTCCATCAAATTTCATACTTTTGGTGTCATTATAATCGGGAAAAGATTCTCTATCTTTTCATAAGAAAAAAAAATTTTTTTTTTTTAAATTTGGCCGATCCTGAGAACAAGTCTCTGAGAGGGCCTGTCGACCCTGAAAGGGTTAATCATAGAACTGATGAAGGAAAAAAGGTGAGTGGTGTGTTGAGGTATATGTGGAGACAAAAATGTTATCTATGGAGGCAAAGAAGGGAATGTATGAAAGTATAGTGGTACCAACACTCTTATATGGGTATGAAGCTTGGGTTGTAAATGCTGCAGCGAGGAGACGGTTGGAGGCAGTGGGGATGTCCTGTCTAAGGGCAATGTGTGGTGTAAGTATTATGCAGAAAATTCAGAGTGTTGAAATTAGGAGAAGGTATGGAGTTAATAAAAGTATTAGAGGGCTGAAGAGGGGTTGTTGAGGTGGTTTGGTCATTTAGAGAGAATGGATCAAAGTAGGATGACATGGAGAGCATATATGTCTGTAGGGGAAGGAAGGCGGGGTAGGGGTCGTCCTCAAAAAGGTTGGAGGGAGGAGGGGTAAAGGAGGTTTTGTGGGCAAGGGGCTTGGACTTCCAGCAAGAGTGCGTGAGCATGTTAGATAGGAGTGAATGGAGACGAATGGTATTTGGGACTTGATGAGCTGTTGGAGGTGTAAGCAGGGTAATACTTAGTGAAGGGATTCAGGGAAACCGGTTATTTTTATATAGTCGGACTCGAGTCCAGGAAATGGGAAGTACAATGCCTGCACTGTAAAGGAGGGGTTTGGGATATTGGCAGTTTGGAAGGATATGTTGTGTATCTTTACAGTGGTCCCTCAATAATCGTCCATAATCCGTTCCTGGAAGTGGGACTATTATCGAAATGGACGATTTTCGAATCAATTTTCCCCATAAGAAATAATGTAAATCCAATTAATTCGTTCCAGACACCCAGAAGTATCAACAAAAAATTTTTTTTTTTACCTAAAAGATAGATTTACATGCACAAAAGAATGAACATT
This sequence comes from Cherax quadricarinatus, assembly GCF_038502225.1. Lineage (NCBI taxonomy): Eukaryota > Metazoa > Arthropoda > Malacostraca > Decapoda > Parastacidae > Cherax > Cherax quadricarinatus. Next base: position 12,325,931 of record NC_091337.1, on the reverse strand, counting down.
CAACATGACAGTTACCTTTATTGAAGGCTGTTGCTGATGAATGGAAGACAGGGAGGAGGAGAGAGGGAAGAGAGGTTATTTGGAAGGGGAATCCCCCTCCATAAGGACTCTAGGGCACTAATAAAATGTATAAATGAACATTGGTAATAGGGGTAGTTGATGAGTGGAACGGTCTGCCTAGTAGGGTGATCGAAGCTAAAACATTGGGTAGTTTCAAATTTAGGTTGGATAAATACACGAGTGAAAGGGGTTGGATTTGAGTCGGACTTGCACCTGAGTTTATTGCTTGGGTAGCATTTGTTCTGTTAGTGGGTTGGATTTGTGAAGGACCGGCCTAGTATGGGCCAGCAGGCCTGTTCCAGTGTTCCTACTTTCTTAAGTTCTTATTTAACATCACACTTACCAGTAGGGTGATCGAGGCTAGGACCTTGGGTAGCTTTAAGAAGAGATTGGACAAATATACGAGTTGGAGGAGCTGAGTTTGATTTGTATCATTGGGTACGGGAGTAAATTCTTGGGTAGCTTTGGGTGGAGGTCATTTTGATAAGGACTTGCCTTATATGGGCCAGTAGACCTGCAGTGTTCTTCCATTGTTATGTTCTTATTGTCTATTTGTTTGTGTGAGAGAGGGATGGCAAGTTTATTGTTGGAGAATATGACACTAATATCAACTCTATGGCTTATTTATCTATCACAATTCAACTAATATGACATAATAAACAATATTAATAACATAGAAACATGGAATATACTCTAGAATGAATAAAGTAAGTCATTATGTATGTCACGAGAGGTGTTGTTTGTTGTTGGGTATATAAGGGCCACCGAGTGTAAGCCGTCCATAATGGTGGTGAAGCAGCAGCTGAGTCGGCGGTGGTTTTTGTAGCCCTATATAACTCCAACAACATTGGAGGAGTTGGTAGAATCGCTGAACCACTAAAGAAGGAACCCACTACTACCTTCTACCACCTTCTACCACCATCACTACTACCTTCTACCACTATCACTACTACCTTCTACCACCATCACTACTACCAAAGAAAACTAGTGCCAGCCCTTTGGTAAAGAATGTGAGAAACACACAATTTATGAAAAAGTTTGTAGAAAAATACAAAGATGGTGGTAGTAGAGTGGAAGCACTCATTTGCAAGTCCCAAATGAGTGGATAGAGTTATCATAGCTTATTTCTTGGGTAGCATTGAGGACTGGGTTGGGAAAATGTTTCGTTAGTGGGATGAATTGTAAAGGACCTGCCGAGCATGGGCCAACAGACCTGCTGCAGTGATCCTCCTTTCTTATGTTCATCAACCACTATCACAACTGCTTCCACTCTACCACCACCATCTTTGTATTTTTCTACAAACTTTTTCATAAATTATGTGTTTCTCACATTCTTTACCAAAGGGCTGGCACTAGAAGTTTTATTTGGAGCCATGGTAGCTTATTTAGAGCACTTGCAAGCACTAAAATCAATGGAATATTATGAAATATTTCGTAGGAGCATGTGAGGGGACCGTCACTCACTGGTAAACAATGGCACACTGGCTGGGAAGGAAAGGCCGAGGCGGCTCAGAGCGTGAGTACGCGTCCGAGATGAAGGACTATTAGGACTATTAGCGAGTTACCGGACCATTTGCGAGCCAATATTTTGACGAAAAAACAGGACTATTTCCGAAATGGACGACTTTCAGGCCGGACGATTATTGAGGGACCACTGTATATGTATATGCTTCTAAACTGTTGTATTCTGAGCACCTCTGCAAAAACAGTGATTATGTGTGAGTGAGGTGAAAGAGTTGAATGATGATGGGTCACCCTGCCTCGGTGGGAGACAGCTGACTTGTTAAAGAGTAAAGTAATTACATGTATCATCATTAAGAACCACTAAATTCAGGGGAATCATACATAGGAGGTAATTGGGTTTCACTCAAGAGAACATAAGACCACTGCATCAAAACCCACAAGTCCTTCACTGACATAAAAGCCTCTCCATTGAGTGATAAAAGAGCAAGATGACTGACAAAAAAAAAGTTACCCTAGTGGGTTTAGCACTTGGTTTTGATTTAATAATGATGGAGGAAGTAAGCATATACAGGTACAACAATTTTCCAGACCTTTGGTTCCAAAGCCTTTCCGGATTACTGATGTTTCCGCCTTTAGAGAGCACAGTATTTCTTGGTCTTGGGGTTAGATAAGTGACGTACAGTTTGGTGGTAAATACACTGCCACAGGAATTTCAAGTTCCTGCTTGTAAATTTATATGGTTCCAGACCATCAGTGTATGGAAAATAGTATTATTATAATTATTATAATCAAAGAAAACGCTAAACCGACAAAGGTCACCGGAAAATCGATGCTGTACCTGTAGTATTAGGTATTTGGGAATGAATGTGTCACTAGGTGGGTATATAGTTTTTATTCTTTGAGTGTATCAGGTAAAGTAAATGGTAAAATTATTGAGAGTTATGGGTAAGACAGAAAGTAAGACTACAAAGAAATGAAGAGGTTTTTTAGGAAGGGCATGGGATGTGCAGAGCAAGTAATTACACTGAAGCATATACCTGGATAAAGATAAAGAACTATGTGTAGCATTTATGTATTTAGGAAAGGAATGTGAGAGTAGATAGGGCATCAATGTGGCAAATGTTGCAAATGCACAGAATATAGTATATTATTAAAAACAGTGATGTTTTAATGGAGAAAAGGAGGTTCAGATTAGGGAATATAGGAGAGAAAAGGATCATTTTTCAGCAGGAGTAGGCATTAGACATGGATGTGTGATGTCACCTTGGTGTTTGTCGACTGCATTATAGGGTGTTGGGAGAGGTGTGGAATAAAAAGACAGTGAATCTGATACATGTTGAAATTACTTTTTGCTGATGACAAAGTTCTTCTGTAACTTTTCAGAAATAAAGTAAACTCAGAACAGTTAGGTGATGAGAATAGTAAAGTTTAGCAATGAAAAATTATGTATCAGAGTGGAAGGAGGTAGGATGGAAGCAGTTAATGTACAGTAGATATTAAAGATGAGATGAATCACAGAACAAATGAAGAACAAAAAGGTAGGGAGAGTGTTGAAGCAAAAAGAGGAATGTACTAGAGTATAGTGAAACTAGCCCTTTAATATGGGTATGAGATATGTATAGGCTTTAAAAATTGTAGCAAGATGGCTGGGGGCAATGAAGATACATTGAAGAATAATGTGTAGTACGAATATTAAGAAAAGAATTTAAAGTTTAAAAATTAGATGGTGTGAGGTTCTGAGAGCTATTATACAAAAGGCAAAGGAAAAGTTGTTGAGGTGGTTTGGGCATTTAGAAGGGATGAAGCAGAATAGGATGATTAAGGTGTATAAATCTAGGATGAAAGGCATTATGGTATCTCAGGAAGGATTGGAGTGAGGGCTTAATGTTGCAGGGACTAAAGCATCCAGCAGGGTAAGTGATTTGACATGCTGTTGAGTGTGAGCTAGGTATCATTTATATGGGGGATTCAGATGAAACCAGTTAGTTATAAACAAATCCTGGTGGTGGGAAGGGGATGTAGTTGGAGGGTCATCTCATATATGTAGGCAACAAACATTTGGCAAGACAGTAATTGAATGAATGATGATGAATGTTTTTTTTTTTTTTTGTCAACTTACTTTGGTGGAAGATCAGTGACAAGGTAAAAAAAAAAAATGGGGTTAATTTATCATAAAATGTTAGTTCTAATCAAGCACAAGAAGTGTAAGAAAATTAAAGATCTGTCACTATACATCTTGTTGAACCGAGGGAGAAAAATGATGAAAGGTACATAAATTAAACGTGAATAAAAATGACAAGATATATGATCACAACAAATATAAAATACATAGGGGCATTACCTAAAATAAACAAGGAACAGACTGATATGGGAAGGAACAAAAGAATGAGGGACTGGTGGAAATTCATGCCTAAAAAAAAAAAAAAAAAAAAAAAGGGAACTAGTTGGTTCTGCTTTCTAACTAAAGAGGGGGCTAGTGGACACAAACTCCATATAAGGACTTTGCAGTAGATATTACTGAATCCAAGAAGTTCCATTCACCTTGAAAATACACAAACACCAATTTGACTAATCCTTCAGAATGCAGTACTGGTTTAAAGTCCCCTATGTATATATATAAAAAAATCTACGTTTGAAAAAAATCAGAGGTTTGTTTCAAAACTTCAAGGAAAGATTCCATAAAACTGTCTAATGTCATTGGATGGGCATGGATCAAGACAGGAACAATCATGGGGAAAAAATCACAAGGCACAGTAGTGTTTTTAATAAGGGAAAGTTCAGGATGAGGACATACTGGAAAAAAAAATCCTAAATGAGAGAGTTATTAAACTTATTGTTGTTGTCTCAACAGCCATCTCCTGCTAAAGCAGGGTGACCCAAAAAGGAAACATTCACCATCATTAATTTAACTGCTGTCTTGTCAGAAGTGTGCTGACATTACAATTTGGACTGCTCTGCAACATCCTCCACCCCTCCTTCAGATTGTGGGCACTGCCATTCCCACCTTCAGGACTGAAGTCCTGTTAACCATTTTCCCTGAATCTCTTCATAAATGTTATCTTGCATGTCCATTAACAGTATACAATACAATCACTCAATAAAGAAGTGCAATGAGTTAGGTCACCATATACAAAGATAATGACGATATACAAATTCAAAAGTAAAGCTCATCAAAATACATCAATTAACAGAAAGAAATCTTTGTCCAAGAGTTAGAGCTAAGCCCTTGCAATCTCAAACAGAAATTATATACACAATACATATCATTTTTGTCTTTAAAATTACAATAATAAGTGATAACAGATCCAAGACCTATTATAGGGTTGTTGGAAGTCATACCTCAGGCACTTGCTCTATATATATCTTTGTAACTGCTAACTGGGAGCAGTATTGGACCGGTCAGTGGAGCACTGAGGTAGCAGGTACATATTTGCGGTTCAGGTCCGCCTCAGGTTACTGAGGTAGTTAGCTGGCCCTTTAAATCTTCCACTGGCTGGTAAATAAATTTTTGTGATTATTTTATTAAGCAGCATATTTCATCGTGCTATTTTCAAGGACTTGAGTACAATTAGGACCCATAAAACAACAACCCCTCATTTTATACAAAATTTATATCAAGACTATTACTTTAAAAGTCATATGCTGTTATGGACTTCACTAAATATAGGATTTTATCATAAAACCTATGTATGCTTGTATGGTGTATTAAGGTATATGTACAGTAAATTTAGTATTAAGGCTTTCTTACTAATGCATGAAGAATACAGTCAAAATCTATTTGTAATTCTACAAAAATTCCTTTCAGATCCTGTTTTATACCATTATCACTCCTTTGATACACTTTAAAAAACACAAATTTCAATGACTAATGATTTCATTATCTGCAGGTTATATTATAAATTTAATATATCTAATTATTTCATTTATGACAGCCCACAATTTTTGGACTGTTGAACTGTATAATTTATTTATATTAAATCTTGAATGCACTGGAGAAGCCATATTCTTTTTACCTTAGTAATCACTATTGTCAATAAATTGTCAACATAAATTAGTCACGAGGTAAGAGCAGCATATCCAGTGTGTCACGTTAATGTTCCTTCCCAGGCATCTAGTCGCTGTTTTGCTACCAGCTTCTTACGAGCTGCAACATAAAAATACAGTAAAATAGTTTAGTTTAAATAACTGAACAAGGAAGTCCAAACTAACAAATTCAATGGCTGAAAGATTTTGGTGACCAGTTTTTGACCACTGTGTAACATTACATAAATTTCATAGCTTTAGTATGAAACTCAGTGTATGAAATGTGTCAGTGTGAAACACTGACACATTTCATACATTGAGCTTCAGCATCATGTTTCATTCTTTCTTCATGTGCAATTTATCTAGTGCTGCGCATTCTTGGCATTTACCATAAACCATAACTGGCTGCAAATGAATTCTAAATTGTTTACCAACATTATGTGTAGATCAATAATTGGCCAGTTTCTATAAATTATGAAGCATGGATTGAAGAACTATTTTGTGAAAATATTATATATTTTTTTATGGGAAATATGTATACATACTGAATAATAGCAGTCGGCCCCTAAATTTGTAGGGAAGAGGTTTATGTTTCAAGAGATCCTGCTTATTTAAAGTCTGTGAATACGTAATTGTCTGAATAATAAATTTTATTTTTGATTTGGGCTCATTTCGTTTCAAAGACCATATCTCTTTAAATACACACTAATCTGGTTATATGGCAATCATGAGCAGGAACAAGCAGGTTTTGGCAGCATGGGAAAGCCATTAAGTACATTAAACAATATCCTATGGTTAGTTTACAATTTACTAGGAGTCATGCACTAAGCCTGACAAAAAATGAGAGCCATAAGAAAACAACAAATAATAGGATTTTATAGAAATGTCTTATAGTTTTCTCCCAAAAGTGTGGGTTATTTGTGTATTGCTCCAGTCACAGTATTGTGATTATTTTTTCAATAGAATATAAATGCAGGTTGCCCATCAGCAGTCAAAGCATTGGATAATCAATATGAACTAATCAAAACGGTTATTAAACATTTTAAGTAGACCGAAGAAGCCACTCATGGCGAAACTGTGGAAATAAAGGCCTTGAGCAATGGTGGTGTCTGGGGTTTTGAAATGTATTATTCAGATGACAGTACAGGAATTGTTGATTTAGTTTGGAAATTAGAAAAGATAAAGCAGAATAGGATGATCAAGAAGGTATACAGCTGACCCTTGAACATGGGGGCTAGGGGTGCCAACCCCCTGCACAGTTGAAAATCTGCATATAACTTTTGACTTCCTCAAAAACTTAACTATTAACCCGTAAACGGTCCAAGCAGATCTACTTTCATATGTGTAGTGCTACAAAAGTAGATCTAATTTTTTTTTACATATTTTCAAATATAACAAAAAAAAAAAAGTAGATCAAAGTTTTTTTACACATTTTCAAATGTAGAAAAACAAAAAGAAGATTACTTTTTTTACATGCTTTCAAATGTTGAAAAAACGTATGTATACGTTTGGACCGTTTACGGGTTAATAGCCAACTGTTGACCAGAAGCCTTACTGATAACATAAACAGTTGATTAACATATATTTTGTATGCTATATGTATTATATATTGTATTCTTACAATAAAGTAAGCTAGAGAAAAAAATATTAAGAAAATCATAAGGATGAGAAAATACCTTTACAGTACTGTACTGTATTTATCGATACAATAAGTTTACGTTGTCTGTTTACAAGATGAATCATCTGTCTGTCAGTACCTACATCAATATTATCTTGCATAATACAAAACACTGTACATGTTATACATATTACTAACACTAGTATGGAATGGAACATGTATGATCTGTAATAATAATAATGTATATTATTATTATATTGCATTATTTTTTTTTTTTATTATCACACTGGCCGATTCCCAGCAAGGCAGGGTGGCCCGAAAAAGAAAAACTTTCACCCTCATTCACTCCATCACTGTCTTGCCAGAAGGGTGCTTTACACTACAGTTTTTAAACTGCAACATTAACACCCCTCCTTCAGAGTGCAGGCACTGTACTTCCCATCTCCAGGACTCAAGTCCAGCCTGCCAGTTTCCCTGAATCCCTTCATAAATGCTACTTTGCTCACACTCCAACAGCACGTCAAGTATTAAAAACAATTTGTCTCCATTCACTCCTATCAAACACCCTCACGCATGCCTGCTGGAAGTCCAAGCCCCTTGCACACAAAACCTCCTTTACCCCCTCCCTCCAACCTTTCCTAGGCCGACCCCTACCCTGTCTTCCTTCCACTACATACTGATACACTCTTGAAGTCATTCTGTTTTGCTCCATTCTCTCTAAATGTCCGAACCACCTCAACAACCCTTCCTCAGCCCTCTGGACAACTGTTTTGGCAATCCCGCACCTCCTCCTTACTTCCAAACTACGAATTCTCTGCATTATATTCACACCACACATTGCCCTCAGACATGACATCTCCACTGCCTCCAGCCTTCTCCTCCCTGCAACATTCATCACCCATGCTTCACCCCCATATAAGAGCGTTGGTAAAACTATACTCTCATACATTCCCGTCTTTGCCTCCAAGGACAAAGTTCTTTGTCTCCACAGACTCCTAAGTGCACCGCTCACCCTTTTCCCCTCATCAATTCTATGATTCACCTCATCTTTCATAGACCCATCCGCTGACACGTCCACTCCCAAATATCTGAATACATTCACCTCCTCCATACTCTCTCCCTCCAGTCTGATATCCAATATTTCATCACCTAATTTTTTTGTTATCCTCATAACCTTACTCTTTCCTGTATTCACTTTTAATTTTCTTCTTTTACATACCCTACCAAATTCATCCGCCAACCTCTGCAACTTCTCTTCAGAATCTCCCAAGAGCACAGTGTCATCAGCAAAAAGAAACTGTGACAACTCCCAATTTGTGTGTGATTCTTTATCTTTTAACTCCACGCCTCTTGCCAAGACCCTCGCATTATTATTATTGCATTATTTTTTTTTTATTAACACATCGGCTGTTTCCCACCAAGGCAGGGTGGCCCGAAGATTAAAAATTTTAATCATCAATCACTCCATCACTGTCTTGCCAGAGGCATGACTACACTACAGTTATAAAACTGCAACATTAAACCCCTCTTCCAGAGTGCAGACACTGTACTTCCCATCACCAGGACTCAAGCCTGGCCTGCTGGTTTCCCTGGATCCCTTCATAAATGTTACCTTGCTCACACTCCAACAGCACGTCAAGTCCTAAAAACCATTTGTCTCCATTCACTCCTGTCTAACACGCTCACACACGCTTGCTGGACGTCCAAGCCCCTTGCACACAAAACCTCCTTTACCCCCCTCCCTCCAACCTTTCCTAGGCCGACCACTACTCCGTCTTCCCTCCACTACAGATTTGTATATTCTCAAAGTCATTCTATTTCGTTCCATCCTCTCCTCAGCCCTCTGGATAATAGCTTTGGTAATCCCACACCCCCTAATCTCCAAACTACAGAATTTCTGAAATATATTCACATCACACATTGCCCTCATACATGACATCTCCACTGCCTCCAGCCTTCTCCTTGTTGAAACATTCACAACCCATGCCTCACACCCATACAAGAGCATTGGTATAACTATACTCTCATACATTCCCTTCTTTGCTTTCTTGGATAGAGTTCTTTGTCTCCACAGACTCCTCGGTGCACCACTCACTTTTTTCCCCTCATCAATTCTATGATTCACCTCATCCTTCATGGACCCATCTGCTGACATGTCCACTCCCAAATGTCTAAACACATTCACCTCCTCCATACTCTCTCCCTCCAATCTGATATCCAATCTTCTGTTACCTAATTCTTTTGTTATCCTCATCAACTTACTCTTTCCTATATTCACTTTTAACTTCCTTCTTTTACGTACCCTACCAAACTCATCAACCAACTTCTGCAACTTCTCTTCAGAATCTCCCAAAAGTACAGTGTCATCAGCAAGGAGCAACCCCACACCTCTTGCCAACACCTGAGCATTCACTTCTCTTACTACTCAATCTGTAAATATATTGAACAACCATGGTGACATCACACATCCCTGTCTAAGACCTACTTTTACTGGGAAATAATCCCCCTCTCGCCTACATACTCTAACCTGAGCCTCACTATCCTCATAAAAGCTTTTCACTGCTTTCAATAACCTACCTGCTATTCCATACATTTGCAACATCTGCCACATTGCCCCCCTATCCACCCTATCATATGCCTTTTCCCAATCCATAAATGCCACAAAAACCTCTTTACCCTTATCTAAATACTGTTCATCTATGTGTTTCACTGCAAACACTTGGTCTACACACCCCCTACCTTTCCTAAAGCCTCCTTGTTCATCTGCTATCCTCCTCTCCGTCTTACTCATAATTCTGTCAGTAATACTACCATACACTTTACCATATGCTCAACAAGACTTATTCCCCTATAATTTTTACACTCTCTTTTGTCCCCTTTGCCTTTATACAAAGGAACTATGCATCCTCTCTGCCAATCCCTAGGTACCTTACCCACTTCCATACATTTATTAAATGAAAACACTAGCCACTCCAAAACTATATCCCCATCTGCTTTTAACATTTCTATTTTTATCCTATCAATCCCAGCTGCTTTACCCCCTTTCACTCTACTTACTGTTCCATGCACTTCCCCCACACTCACAACTGGTTCTTCCTCATTCCTATAAGATGTTATTCCTCCTTGCCCTATACACGAAACCACAGCTTCCCTATCTTCATCAACATTTAACAATTCCTCAAAATATTCCCTCCATCTTCCCAATACCTCTACCTCTCCATTTAATAACTCTCCTCTCCTATGTTTAACTAACAAATCCATTCTTTCCCTAGGCTTTCTCAACTTAATCTTATTTTCAACAAAATTTGTTGATAACACCTCACTCATTTGCTCTCTTTTTACATTGTTTCACCACTCTTTTAACCTCTCTTTCTCTCCATATACTCCTCCTTCCTTGCATCACTTCTGCTTTGTAAAAACCTCTCATATGCTAACTTTTTCTCTGTTACTACTCTCTTTACATCATTCCACCAATCGCTCTTCTTCCCTCCTGTAACCACAAACTTCTGATGAACACTAACAATATATTCTTAAACTTACCCCATTTCCTGTATTCTCGCTAGCCCATCTGTCCTCCAGCAGTTGTTTATATCTTACCCTAACTGCCTCCTCCTCTAGTTTATAAACCTTTACTTCTCTCTTACTTGCTGCTTCCATTTTCCTTGTATCCCATCTACCTTTTACTCTCACTGTAGCTACAACTAAAAAGTGATCTGATATATCTGTGGCCCCTCTATAAATGTGTACACCCTGAAGTCTTCCCAATAATCTACCAATACGTAGTCCAACAAACTACTGTCATTTCACCCTACATCATATCTTGTATACTTATTTATCCTCTTTCTTAAAATGTGTGTTACTTATAACCAAACTCCTGTCTATACAAAGTTCAATCAAATGCTCCCCATTATCATTTACACCTGACACCCCAAACTTACCTACCACACCCTCTCTAAATGCTTCTCCTACTTTAGCATTTAGGTTCACTACCACAATTACTCTTTCACTTGGCTCAAAAGTTCCTACACTCATTTAACATCTCCCAAAATCTCTCTCTCACCTCTACACTCCTCTCTTCTCCAGGTGCATACACACTTATTATGACCCACTTTTCATATCCGACCCTTATTTTAATCCATAAAATCCTTGAATTTATACATTTATATTCCCTCTTCTCTTTCCATAACTGATCCTTTAACATTATTGCCACCCCTTCCTTAGCTTTAACTCTCTCAGATACTCCTGACTTAATCCCACTTATTTCTCCCCGTTGAAACTCCACTACCCCCTTCAGCTTTGTTTTGCTTAGGGCTAGGACATCCGACTTGTTTTCATTCATAACCTTTGCAATCACTTCTTTCTTATCATCTGCACTACATCCACGTTTATCATCATCCAAACTACATCTTTATTTTTTTTTTCAACAAGTCGGCCGTCTCCCACTGAGGCAGAGTGACCCAACAAAGAAAGAAAATCCCCAAAACGAAAATGCTTTCATCATCATTCAACACTTTCACCACACTCACACATTATCACTGTTTTTGCAGAGGTGCTCAGAATACAACAGTTTAGAAGCATATACATATAAAGATACACAACATATCCCTCCAAACTGCCAATATCCCAAACCCCTCCTTTAAAGTGCAGGCATTGTACTTCCCATTTCCAGGACTCAAGTCCGACTATATGTTTATTTATATTTCTCTCGACTGCAAATGGAACATGTGCAATCTGTAACTGTGTGCACAAGTTTTGGTAAATTTTGACTTTTTATAATTTTTTGTTTATATTTTATGGTAATAAATGATAAAATAGACTAGTATCTATCTGCATTCATGACATACCTAACCTTAATTTTTTTGGTCACAAACCTCCAAAAATTTCCCAATATATTTATTGAAAATAATCTGCATGTAAGTAGCCCTGTTCAAGGGTCAGCTGCATACATGTATTTTTTTTTTTTTCCAATATGTTGGCCGTTCCCCACCGAGGCAAGGCGACACAAAAAAGAAACGCTTTCGCCATCATTCACATATAATCACTGTCTTTGCAGATATATTTTGTATATATTATTATTAAAATCAGGAGGGGAGGACGACTAAACTTATAGGGGAAACTGAAAGCATTCAGGCATTATTCAATTATTAAAGCATTGAACCAAAAGAGGGTATATAAATCTGGGGTGGAAGGAGAGATGGGAAACATCCTAGGAAGGACTGGAAGGAGGATGTGAAGGTTTTAAAGTCATAGGGTTTCAAGCATCCAGCAAGTGAGTGAAAGCATATTAGATTGGGGTAAGTGGAGACTAAGTGGTTTTTAGGGATTTGATATGCTATTAGAATGTGAGCAAGGTAACATTTATGAGGGGATTCAGGAAAACTGGTTAGCTAGATTTGAGTCCTAGAGGTGGGAAGTACATTGCCTACACTCTGAATGAAGGAGGAATGGGGATGTTACAGCTTGTAGGGTTATCTGAATTGTGATATATGTGTGCTTCTTGAATGAGTGGTGATGAATGTTTTTGAATCACCCTACTTTAGTGGGAAACTGTTGGCATGGTGTAAAAAAAAAAAACTGCAAATTTGGGGTTGAATGTATTGTTTAAATAGACTGGCAATGCCAACCTTCTCATGGTTACTTACATCAGTCTCCCCAGTGCTACCATCTGCTAATCTCTATAGGACCACATAAGCCAGAATCTCCTGCACCAGATACCTCAACTCCTGCTATGCTACCAACTCACAGATTTCCTGTCTGTTGCTCTCCAGTTTCCCAAGCTTATTTCTCCATGGCAACTGGTGCCAGAGTCTACTGAAGATCAGAGCTGATTAGGTAGCTATCAGGGTTAAAATTGTTAGCACTTAAAGGTAAGAGTCTGGACTAGATTTTATAATTGTATGAAGCACTAAACCTGTAAAGGTAATAAAGTACCAAATGGTAGAAAGCAAGAGATGGCAGAGAGGAAATAGCAGATGTTCAAGAGAGGACACAGGCATAAAGAAAAAGAAGGGAGAGATCACAGATGTAGCAGTGGAGATTGAGTTTGCATCAATGGCAGGACCATTGGAGAAGACTGTAATTCAATAGCAACTGCAGCTGCAATGCTGGCAGCATCACAGCAGTTGCAGCATCAGTGGTGGTGTCAGTCTTAGCAGATGTGGCAAAAGTTGGAGTCTACTTCTCATAGTCCAAACCAAGTCATAGGCTGTAAGCTGCATCAAATTTAGAAAAATGGGGAAGCCTCCCAACTACTAATTATTAGGGTATTTAGATTCAAACCTAGGAAAAGGAGAGAAGTTTAAATACTATGGACCAAGAGTCCCTCACCTTATCAAGGAACCCCCCTGAAGGAACAATATGTTTGAAAAATTTCCCTTTAACACAGAAACCAAGAACATGGAGAATTATAATCATTAAAGACCTGCTCGTGTTTAGCCTGAACGTTTACCTATGGGTCTAACTCTAGGCGGCAGATTGCACTATCTTTTCAACCACAATGAAATCACCACTACCAGTCAGACAAAAACTGCTCAGTTCAGAATCATAATCTTGATGGTATACCATGTATAATAGTTGGATAACAGTTTGGGAAAAGATTTATACCCCTCCGAAGTAAAATACAGGCAGTTTCTAATTTCCTGTTTCATGATAACTACTGTGCTAAAAGGCTATAATTATGCTATTTGTTAACATTTTCACTGTCTTCTAATAGCTTTTTAAAGTATTTTACCATTCTCAGTGTTACAAGTCTATTGAACAAAATGTGACACTTTTTATTAACCACTTTGCTGTCTGTGCCGTAATATTATGAGTTTGAAGTCTCTGCATGTGCCGTAGAATTACGTGATGAACTCAACTCACTCAGATAAGCAGTGAGTGGTAAAATTTGGGCCTAGATATGAGAGAATGGGTCGAATTGGCAAGTATGCACCGTATAAAAAAATTCCTGCCCCACACAGTGCATAATGGGGAAAAAAAACTATGACCATGTTTTTGGTTCAAGATAGCAACTTGTCTATTGTTTTATGGCTGTATTCTCAGTTCCTTGGTATCATTTGATAGAATGGAATATATATATTATAGAAACAAATGATTTTGAATGGTTTCAAGATGGCAAGTAGCTTGAAATTGAGCTCAAAGTAGCAGAAATATTTGATTTTTGCAAACATTCCAGTGTAAACAAATCCAATGCATGTCCAACTGGTCGGTTTAATATGTGTTAACAAATGTGCTGACATTATTTATACAATTATTACAATAATGCAATATAGTAAATCTTCTATTTTTTGTGTGTGAATAAAAATTCAAAATGAATTTCATGTGCAAAGCCTGGGAATGTAGCTAATGAAGAGAGGAAATATTATTTTAGTGCCAGGAATGCCTGCATGTTGAAACTGGCATATTTTGAAATTTGTGTGAAACTGGCCAAATTACCAATTTCTGATCTTTTCATTAGGATGTTGAAATAATTGACTGAGCAGTTTCTTGTGCTCAATCAATAAAATGGAAGTCATACTAGCAAAATAGCTAAGAATTTGGTCAACTGGAACAATGTAGTTGGCCTAAAAATAGGATTCAAAGCAGGCAAAATCACTGTTGCGTAAAAATTGCTGATACAGCAAGATCTGTGAAAGCGTAATGTTGAAAGTTTTCCATCAAATTTTGTACTTTTGTTTTATTAGTTTCAGAAAAAGATTCTCTACCATTTCTTAAGAAAAAATTATATTTTTTTAATTCTTAGATACTGTGAATATTTTTCAGATCATGGGTCAGGACACTTAAAGGGTTAAATGTAAGCACAATATGCGCCATATTTTTTCTTGTCTGCCAGTTTACCTTTTTATAATGCAGTCGCAAACATATTCTATAATGGGTAGCTTAGATCTGCACATTTTTTTTTTTTTTTAGCAGCATCCAGTAGCAGCTTCTTTACTTCTCTGGATATTTCAGTGTCTCCAGTACTAGATATTTCCATGTCTACATTAGCTGGCTGTTTTGGGTTGAAGTCCAGTGCATCTTAAATGTACTCTTCTGAAAACAGACTGGAATTTTATACAAAAAAATATTCCCTAATTTGCATGTCCTTTGATGTTATGTCTGACCTTTGTTATGATTTTACATTTCAATACCTTCACAGTTTTCACTTACCTGTGTGGATTCTTTGTTCTTTTCCCATGATTCATATATTATTGGTAAGCTTTCTGAGAAAGCCATTTTATTGCATTGTCTATATTTCTTTGATTCACATACTCAGTGTGGCAGTCTTCATCCCTGAGTCCACTGTTGCTACTTTTCTCAGCACAAAATGTACAGAAGCCTAATCTGTATATTTCACAATTTATTCCTTTTGTTGTTCTCAAAATTATGTTACCATGGCTTTCTTTCAGTAACAATATTTTCTTCTTGGTCAGTGCAGGTGACACTGGATAAAAAACAAACCAGAGTAAAAAATGGGAATATAGAAATCCATGGGATTTTTGTAAAGATAAAACATTCCAAATCAAATAAAAAAAAATAGTACTGTACTCACCAATACATGTACAGTACCTGCAGTCTTTATCTTTATGTAAAATGTACTTTCTGGGGAATATGTGCAGCAGGCTGGTTATATGTTAAATTTTCCATCAAGCTCAGCTGACTATGATACAACTGCATCATGTTGTGTGAGAATACAATGCAAGTGGACTGACTGCTACAGAATCTTGAGACTGGAATAGTATTTGTACCTATTTCAAGCTCTTAATCTGAATTATAAATATCAGACATGATCAATTCTGCTGCATAATGCTGAGAGTAAGTACATTATGCAACTCTCTCAACCACAGATACAGATTTCTTGAATAATGACAAGAGTATAGTTTGTTTCAATTTCTGAAACTACTCTGCACAAGTTTTTGTGGGAGGTGGAAGTTAATTTTCCTACTCTAAGAATTCTAAATAATTTTGTATACAGTGGGTGCTTTTTTGTCTGTCCAACAAAGACAAACAGTCAATGTAAAAACAGCTGAAAGAGAGAATGGCAGCTTTGATGTTTGATCTAAGAGATGGGAAAAAGTGTAAAGAAGCTTAAAAAAAGAACATGTAATGATTAGGTTGTGATGACTTAGGTTGTCTCTAAGGTCCTGGCTAGTTCTGTAACTTAACCCTTTCAGGGTCCAAGGCTAAAATCGGAAGGGGTGCCCCAGTGTCCAAGAAATTTTGAAAAAAAAAAAAAAAAAAAAAAAAAAAACTTACAGAATTAGAGTATATTTTTGTGAAGGTAATAAAACAAAAAAAAATTTCTGATCAGTACTTACCGAGATACAGAGGCGAGAAGTTGACCCAAAATGACTGGGTGGCGGCAACATCGGCAATTTCCTCAAACTCGCATTTCTTTATTTTATGTTTTTTTACAATTTTTTCTTTTCTTTTCTAATTTTTTTCTTTTCCTAGTAACATTTGTGACCTGTGAGACCAATACTGTATATATTTTTTTTTTTTTATTATCACACTGGCCGATTCCCACCAAGGCAGGGTGGCCTGAAAAAGAAAAACTTTCACCATCATTCACTCCATCACTGTCTTGCCAGAAGGGTGCTTTACACTACAGTTTTTAAACTGCAACATTAACACCCCTCCTTCAGAGTGCAGGCACTGTACTTCCCATCTCCAGGACTCAAGTCCGGCCTGCCGGTTTCCCTGAACCCCTTCATAAATGTTAGTTTGCTCACACTCCAACAGCACGTCAAGTATTAAAAACCATTCGTCTCCATTCACTCCTATCAAACACGCTCACGCACACCTGCTGGAAGTCCAAGCCCCTCGCACACAAAACCTCCTTTACCCCCTCCCTCCAACCTTTCCTAGGCCGACCCCTACCCCGCCTTCCTTCCACT
Organism: Cherax quadricarinatus; assembly: GCF_038502225.1. Classification (NCBI taxonomy): domain Eukaryota; kingdom Metazoa; phylum Arthropoda; class Malacostraca; order Decapoda; family Parastacidae; genus Cherax; species Cherax quadricarinatus. Next base: position 12,308,891 of record NC_091337.1, on the reverse strand, counting down.
ACAGACTGATACACTCTTGAAGTCATTCTGTTTCGCTCCATTCTCTCTACATGTCCGAACCACCTCAACAACCCTTCCTCAGCCCTCTGGACAACAGTTTTGGTAATCCCGCACCTCCTCCTAACTTCCAAACTATGAATTCTCTGCATTATATTCACACCACACATTGCCCTCAGACATGATATCACTGCATCCAGCCTTCTCCTTGCTGCAACATTCATCACCCATGCTTCACACCCATATAAGAGTGTTGGTAAAACTATACTCTCATACATTCCCCTCTTTGCCTCCAAGGACAAAGTTCTTTGTCTCCACAGACTCCTAAGTGCACCACTCACCCTTTTCCCCTCATCAATTCTATGATTCACCTCATCCTTCATAGACCCATCCGCTGACACGTCCACTCCCAAATATCTGAATACATTCACCTCCTCCATACTCTCTCCCTCCAATCTGATATCCAATCTTTCATCACCTAATATTTTTGTTATCCTCATAACCTTACTCTTTCCTGTATTCACTTTTAATTTTCTTCTTTTGCACACCCTACCAAATTCATCCACCAATCTCTGCAACTTCTCTTCAGAATCTCCCAAGAGCACAGTGTCATCAGCAAAGAGCAACTGTGACAACTCCCACTTTATGTGTGATTCCTTATCGTTTAACTCCATATAATGTATCTTTTAACTCCATATAATGTATATATATAAACTCACTGTATTGAACACAATAACCACACTAAAGTTATTATTATAAGATTATTTACCACTTTTGTTTATTGCAATAAACATGCACAAATCTTGTATAATACTAATGTTCTATCATATATTTACATATGTACAATCACTGGACATGTTTTTAGAACTGCAGCTTGTGGAACTCCTTGAAACGAGGCACCATACACAAAGGTACCTTACATTTCTCACACATAAACCGAGTGTCTTTGCGTCTTTGTTGCCGTCATTTTGTTTGTGCACAGACAACAGATCTCTTCTGAGCAAATTTCTTCTTAGTTGCAGGAAGCTGTATTATGAAGTGATCACCTTCCCTCCTCAAACGCCTTGGTATATCCTGAGGAGTTCGAGGACGGTTTTGTAAAGCAGGTGTTGTTACCTGGTATTTCATTATTAGTTGTCTGACAACAGACAAACAAAATTCACCATACAGTGGTCTGTTGCCAGTCTTCATTTGGTACATATTATATGCACTGAGCATTGAAATGTCCATGAGATGGAAGAAAAGTTTCATGTACCACTTGTAACTCTTATGAACACAATCAACAAAGCCAATCTGCATGTCACATTTGTCAACCAAGCGCATGTTTTGTGTATAATCAATCACTGTCACTGGTTTTCGAACATGTTCATTAGTCACTCTATCAATTTTGCCACTGTCTTGCATTTCGTTACGGTGAATGGTTGTCAACACTGTGACATCTCGTTTGTCATGCCACCATAATGCCATGATGTTATTGGCAGTAAACACCTGCACCTCTTCACCACGAACACCTGCGTTGAACCTGGGCATATGTTTACGATTAGAACGCACTGTGCCACACACATGTCATGTTCACTCGCAAGAAATCACTGAGTAAAGGGCTTGTGTACCAGTTATCAGTATATAATGTATGCCCCTTCCCAAGATAAGGTGCCATCATGCTTCTCACTACGTCACCTGAGATACCCAATAACATCCTGGTATCTTTCAATGTTTTACCTCCTGTGTATACAACAATATCCAATACCAGGCCACTGTCACAGTCATAGAGTACAAACAGTTTTATACCAAAGCGTTTCCTCTTGCTCGGTATATACTGCTTGAATGACAGCCTACCTTTGAACAAAATCCAAGACTCGTCAAGTACAAGATTCTTGAATGGATAAAAGTACATGTTGAACTTTTGTTTCAGATACATAAAAACATTTCTAATCTTGTATAACCTGTCACTTCTATCAGGCCTGGTTTTGTCAGAGAAGTGCAACATACAAAGCAGTAAGATAAACCTGTTCACTGGGATGATTTCATTGAAGACCGGGGTACAAATTAGCCGATCTGTGGACCAGTATGATTTTATATTATGCTTATAGACATGAGGCATAAGCATTATTGTTGCAAAAAGCAAATACATTTCTGCAACAGTTGTCTCTTTCCACCGGTGTAGTCTTGACTGTGGTGATATGATCGTATTTGCCATGGTGTACTCAAAATACTTATTACTTTCCCTGACAATAGTTTCCATCAATGGCTGGTCAAAGAATAGTTCAAAAAATTCCAGTTCATTTGCAGTGTTTCCAAGGGGACAAGTAGGTAGAATTCCACTTTGAGAGTCATCAAAGTGGTGGGGCTTGGGAACAAAGTTGGGATTTTGCTGCCAATCCCAGATACGGTTTGCTGGTGGATACTGGACATCATAGGCTGGTTGTGCTGGTAGTTGTGGTTGTGGTGGGCTGGTGGCTGACGCTCTGCTTTGTCCTTGAACTGAGGAGTCAGCATGGGTCCCAGCCTGGGCTGGTGAGTCATGCATGGTCGTGGCACTACCATCACCACCACTACCACCACCTACTGATGCCTGTGGTCTATCCATGCTAAGTGTAGCCACATCAACCTCACTTTCACTGTCTATTCCTGGTGTAGGGCCACAGGATGTACTCCGGGATGTACTCCGTCCCCTGGGCACTGCATAGGGAACACTACCCGAGCTCATGCGGCGGCGTATATACCGACGCTTCACTGGTGAATATGTTTCACCACTATCACTACTCAAATGATCTTCAAGAGCAATAAAATCACAATCCACGTCACTATCATCATCATTACTGAAGTCAGGCCTGGCCACGCGAAAATAATAGTTTTCTCTTGCGATGAGGTACAACTGAACGTGACTGAGGCGTGCCCACACCAGAGGTAGAAGGTTGAGGATCGTCAAGGTTTTCTGCACTATTATCGATATCCTGGCCATTCCTTTCAGTCACTAACTGATCAAAGCCAAAGAATTCGTCTTCATTTCCACTTCCATCAGAGTCAGAACTATCAGATAGGAAGAGGAGAGTCCCAATTTTCCTTGGAGTGAGAGCTGCCTTGCAAGGAGGCATGGTGAACAAAGGTAACTGAGCCGGCATTCCCACAATGCTATGCGGGTGCCTAGAATTTTTGCTTACGGTGCACACACACCACGCCGACCCATTCTCTCACATGTAGGCTTCCCAGCCTTTTCGCACTAAATTTGACGCCGCTAGAATTTTGGTGTAGATCTATGGTTTGGACCCTGAATGTAAAGCCGTAGATCTACGGCATAGACCCTGAAAGGGTTAAAACTGTTTATTTTTAACTGGTTTTCCGCTGGTAATTACTTTTTGTGATAGTTGGTCATTTTATATTACTTTCCAAAAGCTGTTGTTTAGAATTACTCTTAGTTTTGTTTTCTCAGTTTCTGGGATAAAATTTGCTCAATTTTTTACAGCTTATGAAAATGGTCACAGTGACGTGTTTTAAGTTAGCCCCTTTCCTGACTTCATGATGTTTTTTATCGAGGCTCGGGATTTAGTCAACTCTCAAAAACCATGCCCCATTTTTCTGTACTCTTTCAGAATTAGCACATGTCTACAGGTACATCTAATCCATATTTTCCATAAATCCTAATACTGCTTAAAACCATTTTAATTTTATTCATTTTAGAATTTTCTACATATTAAGAATGGCGGCCCCTGTTAACTATTACCAGTAACTATACATAATATTTATAGAAAAACTTCATTACTTATATATTTGAAAATACTGAAATAATTTTTATTGTTGATCATCATACAAAATGATTTGTATATTTAACAGAGCAACGAATGTCTTACCTTTGGCATCCTTAAGTTTTTGTCTCTCTGCTTCACGAACCTCCCGAGAAATATTCACCTTCAATCCAAGTGCTCCAGACACCAATCTCCGAGCTAAGGATGCAGAGGTAGCAGGGCGTGGCTTGTATGGCAAAAGGGCCTCAGTGATGCGCATAGCCTTGGCCTTAGATGATTTTGTGGCTAAAGCAAGTGAACGAGTCTTCAAAAATGGATGGTCAACACTTAGAGCATCAGCAGCTGCAAAAATATAATCAAATTATACAGCACTTTACTGTATAGTGCCTGCAAGCCAAAATAAGTATAAAAAGTATATAAAAATATGTTCATCTACTACTAAATTACATTATCCTTGTACATAATATGTATTATTGATAAGTGCATTAGTAAACCCCAAAAAAACTACTACTTCTTGCAACAAACTGGCTCTAACTATAGCTTAATAGTAATAGTGTGAGACTAGTAAATTTAAGAGCATAATGTAGTAAATACTCAAATATATATAATCATGAGTTACTGTCCTTAATAAAAATTCTTAATGATATATATATTAATGTTCTCCATGGGGAAGTGGAACAGAATTCTTCCTCAATAAGCCATCAAGGAACTTCCCACTGCTGGTACATGTTCTTTTATATTCCTGATGTGTTTAAATTTATATTTTGTCTATTTTTTTCATCTTGGCTATATATCAAGGGATATAACATGGGTCACAGATTTTGGGTAAAAATGGTATATTTATGGCCAAGAATATAAATTATGTTTTCATAAAAAGCTATACTATGAGAAACCAAGGAACTTTTTCTGAGCTGACAATAGGAAGGACCAGAGGACACAATCTTAAATTACATATGCTGTGTAGCAAAATAAATGCAGTACTTTTGTAGAAACAGAGTACAGTAGAGCCCCGCTTTACGGCGTTCCGCTAATACAGACATTTCAAATTATGACCAAAACTCACTATCCGGCTCCCCCCATCTGACTTTCTAATATGGTCACTGCGCCCCACAGGGTTTGTTTACATTCACTGTGAACACCACGTCTCAACATTATGTCTGGAAATTTTCCAAAATTTCAAGTGTTTTTAAAAGTTATTTCATATATACAGTGGACCCTCGCCTAACGAACGCATCGCATAACGTTAAATCCGCCTAGCGATACATTTTAACGCAAAAATTTTGCCTCGGCTAGCGCTAAAATACTCGCTCAACGTGACTCGTTCAAGATGCGTCCACGTGCAGCCTGAGCCCGCCTCACTTGTTCCGTGGGTGCCAGTGTTTACAAGCCAGCCACCGCGGTCGCTTCCAAGCATACAATCGGGACATTTCACATTATCACAGCCTTTTTAGTGATTGCACCTGCAAAATAAGTCACCATGGGCCCCAAGAAAGCTTCTAGTGCCAACCCTACAGCAAAAAGGGTGAGAATTACTATGGATATGAAGAAAGAGATCATTGCTATTACTATGGATATGAAGAAATAGATCATTGCTAAGTATGAAAGTGGAGTGCGTGTCTCCGAGCTGGCCAGGTTGTACACAAAACCCCAATCAACCATCGCTACTATTGTGGCCAAGAAAACGGCAATCAAGGAAGCTGTTCTTGCCAAAGGTGCAACTTCGTTTTCGAAACAGAGATCGCAAGTGATAGAAGATGTTGAGAGACTGTTATTGGTGTGGATAAACGAAAAACAGATAGCAGGAGATAACATCTCTCAAGCGATCATGTGTGAAAAGGCTAGGAAGTTGCATGACGATTTAATTAGAAAAATGCCTGCAACTAGTTATGATGTGAGTGAATTTAAGGCCAGCAAAGGTTGGTTTGAGAGATTTAAGAATTGTAGTGGCATACATAGTGTGATAAGGCATGGTGAGGCTGCCAGTTCGGACCACAAAGCGGCTGAAAAATATTTTTTTTTTTATTATCACACCGGCCGATTCCCACCAAGGCAGGGTGGCCCGAAAAAGAAAAACTTTCACCATCATTCACTCCATCACTGTCTTGCCAGAAGGGTGCTTTACACTACAGTTTTTAAACTGCAACATTAACACCCCTCCTTCAGAGTGCAGGCACTGTACTTCCCATCTCCAGGACTCAAGTCCGGCCTGCCGGTTTCCCTGAATCCCTTCATAAATGTTACTTTGCTCACACTCCAACAGCACGTCAAGTATTAAAAACCATTTGTCTCCATTCACTCCTATCAAACACGCTCACGCATGCCTGCTGGAAGTCCAAGCCCCTCGCACACAAAACCTCCTTTACCCCCTCCCTCCAACCCTTCCTAGGCCGACCCCTACCCCGCCTTCCTTCCACTACAGACTGATACACTCTTGAAGTCATTCTGTTTCGCTCCATTCTCTCTACATGTCCGAACCACCTCAACAACCCTTCCTCAGCCCTCTGGACAACAGTTTTGGTAATCCCGCACCTCCTCCTAACTTCCAAACTACGAATTCTCTGCATTATATTCACACCACACATTGCCCTCAGACATGACATCTCCACTGCCTCCAGCCTTCTCCTCGCTGCAACATTCATCACCCACGCTTCACACCCATATAAGAGCGTTGGTAAAACTATACTCTCATACATTCCCCTCTTTGCCTCCAAGGACAAAGTTCTTTGTCTCCACAGACTCCTAAGTGCACCACTCACTCTTTTTCCCTCATCAATTCTATGATTCACCTCATCTTTCATAGACCCATCCGCTGACACGTCCACTCCCAAATATCTGAATACGTTCACCTCCTCCATACTCTCTCCCTCCAATCTGATATTCAATCTTTCATCACCTAATCTTTTTGTTATCCTCATAACCTTACTCTTTCCTGTATTCACCTTTAATTTTCTTCTTTTGCACACCCTACCAAATTCATCCACCAATCTCTGCAACTTCTCTTCAGAATCTCCCAAGAGCACAGTGTCATCAGCAAAGAGCAGCTGTGACAACTCCCACTTTGTGTGTGATTCTTTATCTTTTAACTCCACGCCTCTTGCCAAGACCCTCGCACTTACTTCTCTTACAACCCCATCTATAAATATATTAAACAACCACAGGAATTCAATGAGTACATAGACAGTGAAGGACTGAAACCTGAACAAGTGTTTAATTGTAACGAAACAGGCCTGTTTTGGAAGAAAATGCCAAGCAGGGCCTACATTACTCAGGAGGAAAAGGCACTCCCAGGACATAAGCCTATGAAAGACAGGCTTACTCTGTTGATATGTGCCAATGCTAGTGGTGATTGCAAAGTGAAGCCTTTATTGGTGTATCACTCTGAAACTCCCAGTGTGTTCAGGAAAAACCATGTCCTCAAGGCTAATTTGTGTGTGCTGTGGAGGGCAAACAGTAAGGCATGGGTCACTAGGGACTTTTTCTATGACTGGTTACACCATGCATTTGCCCCCACTGTGAAAAATTACCTAATTGAAAAGAAATTAGACCTTAAGTGCCTCCTGGTATTAGACAATGCTCCTGGTCATCCTTCAGACGTGGCAGAGAGACTTTCTGCGGAAATGAGCTTCATTAAGGTCAAGTTTTTGCCTCCTAATACCACTCCTCTCCTGCAGCCCATGGACCAGCAGGTCATTTCCAACTTCAAGAAACTGTACACAAAAGCTATGTTTGAAAGGTGCTTTGTAGTGACCTCAGAAACTCAATTGACTCTAAGAGAGTTTTGGAGAGATCACTTTAGCATCCTCAATTGTGTAAACATTATGGGTAAGGCTTGGGAGGAAGTGAATTAGAGGATCTTGAACTCTGCTTGGAAGAAACTGTGGCCAGAATGTGTAGACAAAAGGGATTTTGAAGGGTTTGAGGCTAACCCTGGGAATCGTATGCCAGTTGAGGAATCCATTGTGGCATTGGGGAAGTCCTTGGGGTTGGAGGTTAGTGGGGAGGATGTGGAAGAGTTGGTGGAGTAGGACAATGAAGAACTAACCACTGATAAGCTGCTAGATCATCTTCAACAGCAAGAGGCCACACCTGAGGAAACTGCTTCGGAGGAGGGGATAGAGAAATTGAGGAAGTTGCCTACTTCAAAGATTAAGGAAATGTGTGCAATGTGGGTTAAAGTGCAAACCTTTTTTGATGAAAATCACCCTCGCACAGCTATTGCAAGCCGTGCTGGTGACTATTACACTGACAATGTTGTGAGGCACTTTAGGAATGTCATATAGGAACGGGAGGTACAGGCCTCTATGGACAGATATATTGTGCGACAGAGGTCCAGTGACTCTCAAGCTGGTCCTAGTGGCATTAAAAGAAGGGAAGTAACCCCGGAAAAGGACATGTCACCTCAAGTCCTAATTGAAGGGGATTCCCGTTCTAAACATTAACACCATCCACAGTCTCCCCTCCTCCCATCCCATCAATCATCATCAGCTCTTCAATAAAGGTAAGTGTCATGTAACTGTGCATGTCTTCTTCAGTTTGTGTGTATTAAAATTAATATTTCATGTGGTAAAAATTTTTTTTGTTCATACTTTGGGGTGTCAGGAATGGATTAATTTGATTTCCATTATTTCTTATGGGGAAAATTAATTCGCCTAACGACAATTTCGCCTAACGTTGAGCTCTCAGGAACGGATTAATAGCATTAGGCGAGGGTCCACTGTATTCTGATACAGTGGACCCCTGCCTTTCAGCGGTTGCGACTTTCATGAAATCTGACTTGTGGCAACTTTTTTTGGCAAAATATAGCCTCACGGTTCATGATTGGCTTCGTGATTCGGTGACCGTCTGGACCATCTGGTACACATCTGAGCAGCATCCCAGGGTCAGCACACACACAAAGCATTTCCTGCACCATTCACACTCAGTGTGCCATTGTTTATTAGCAAGTGACCATCACCCCACGGGTTCATACAATACATTTCATAATAATCCATTGTTTTTTGTGCCTGCAACTGCTAAACAAGCCACCATGGGCCCAAAGAAAGCTCCTAGTGCCAGGCCATTGGTAAAGAAGGAAAGAAACACGATAGAATTTAAGAAAAAACTCGTAGCAAAGTACCAAAGTGGAGGAGGAAGAGAGAGGGGAGAATGTGCCTTCTTCAGTGATTCTAAGATATGTATGATACTAAAGCAGCAGGTATCCATAAAGGCTATAGTGCCAGCCAGCGATAAAGTGTAGCAAGTAAGTTAAGCGATTAAGTGACAGAAAAACGACACGAAAGCAACTCTCCAGTGTTGTTGGTGTATAGAGCCAGTGAAATATGCTGCCCTGCTATCTTCCACCACCCTAAACCTCTGCCAGCATCTCCTCCATCAAACTAATTAAACTAACATCTCCAAGGTAAGTGTAAATATTTCTTATTTATAATTTACGTACATTGTTTCGGTGTAAATAGTGTTGGTGGCTTCTGCTGCCGCCTCCACCACCACTAATATGTACGGCTTCTCTCAGTGGCCCTTATAAACCCAACACCACCACCAACACTTACTCCTCACATATGTTATGACATATTTTATTCATTTTAGAGTGTATATCATGTTTCTATGTTATTAACATTGTTTATTATGTCATATTAGATGAATTGTGATAGATAAATATGCCGTAGAGATGATACTAGCGTCATATTGAAGCATAATCAACTCGCCTCCCTCTACCCTCCTACTTGTCTGCCATACACCAACAAGTCTTCAATAAAGGTAAGCATGATGTTAAATGTTCATTTATCCATTTTATTAGTGCTTTATATTCATTTGTCATTGTTTTCTTTATGTAAATCTATATTTAATCTTTAAAAAAAAATATTTTTTTGTTAATACTTTTGGGTGTCTGAAACGGATTAATTGGCTTTCCATTATTTCTTATGGGGAAAATGGTTTCGCCAGTCGTGAATTTCGCCTTTCAGCAGACTCTCTGGAATGGATTAATCACGAAACTCGGGGGTCCACTCTAATTATACTTATGTATACCTGTACCTAAATAAACTTGCACACTGTATTGGCATGCAGGCACATATTAAAATCAGTAAGTGTCTTGTGTCTCAAGATGCCATATTAATAATACTGTACTCAATAACCGAGTCTCATTAAATGTTGTATATTATGTTAATATACACATTTTCATTAATTCATCTAAGATATTTTTTCAAAATTATAAAATAAACACGATACGTAACATATAAAAGTGATAAATACACCCCACAGTAGAATAAATTAATAAATATGAGATGTGGTAGCCAGACGACTTGTAGGAGTGACTGCAAGAATACTGTTTTCTTCAGTCCAACATCAGAGAAAATGTGTACACTATAATATTACTGTGGGTAACTAGAAAATTATTCCTTTTGTATGCCTTCACTCAGAGCGTCATTTCTTCTAAAAATAGTGTTTCACAAGAATGGGAGTGTTGCTCTGTATTTATTCTACTGTATGAATGTGGAGACAACTTGTACACAATATAACATGTACACAAACCCGACACATTCATTTGGTTTGTTTACATAACTCTGTGTCTGTCCTCTCTCTTGTACTCATTCTCTCTCTATACATTAAGACTACAAATATTTTAAGGTCAGTAATGAGTGTACTGTATGTGCATTTTATCGCTCTGGGACGCTTCAAATGTCATAGAATATTATGTGTGAGTGGGGTGGCCTGGTATGGTAGCCTTGCTAGCTACCATACATACCACACTTGATTTCTTACAATAAATACTACTCATCTCACCCTACATTAAGACTACAAATATTTTAAGTAATGAGTGCCCTGTATGTGTATTTTACTTTTTTATTGTTTTTTTTAATGCCTAGTTCTATTGCTAACTTAATATATGTTAGTGTAAACTTGTTATCTAGTATTTACATGCATTTTAAGTGGATAAAAAGGGCGTTCCACTTCACGGTGATTTACACTTTACGGCGGTAGCCTGGTACCTAACCTGCCATTAAATAAGTGGGACCCAACTGTATAGGAAAAGTGGAATGAGCTCCAGAATGTTGAGGGCACAACACCTACTGGAAAATATAAAAATAGTTATAAAAAAATTCAAGACAGAATACTCTAGCATGGCTCTACCCCCATAACAAAAAGTATGTCATTATGAACAGTTCATTGCAAAAAAAGTTTAGAGAGATATACACTTTTTTAAACATCAGCCATTTCTCATCAAGAAAACACAGTCACCATTATTCCTTAGCAGTCTTTCCAGAAGTGCACAGTCATCACAATTCAAGTGATGCACTACCTCCCCACCCATCCACATGAAACAAATACAAACTGTGGCAACTCACCAATGAGCCCTGTGGAAAATATTCCTAGTGCATGGGTATCATCCACCCATTTGATATCAAATCCAGTATTTTGAAAAGTGTTGAAAACCATCATCAAATCTTGAGTCTTGAAAGATACAGGAAAATCATAGATCTCAATTACATGAGCATATTCTTCCTCATTTATCTGAGGCTCTTTGGGTTGATAGGTATAGTAATCATTTGCTGGTTTCTCTAGTTTAATATTGCCAATTGAATCAGCAAGTTGACGTTTAATATCAGGATCAAGACATTCACCAGTATCATCATAAAGGTTGTCCCATGAATCTTCTACTTCATCAGCCCAGTTAAAGGAAAACTTCTTCAGGTTTTTCTTTTCTTCTTTTCCTTCAGGCCCTTTATCTTTAATCTGTGATTGACTGTCTTTGACATCACTGTCGGACGCCATTTCCTCTGCTGAATCTTCTACTGACTCTACAACTGTTTCTTCAGTCTGAGCCTCATCGATGATTTCCTCTTCAGAAATTATTCCACCTGGCTGAAGATTGGAAATTTCAAAATGAGAAGTGCTCGGTTGACTGTTTATGATACTGGAATTTGAGGTATCGGAAATATTTTTTTCTGTGTAATCAGGTGATTTTCCAGAATGATCTAAGGTGGCAGAATTACTAGAAGAATCATCAGTCACACTTCCTTCAGTATTATCTGTCTTTAATGATATGTCTTTAAATATAAATCTTTTATCATTCAAAGTTGGACACTGATAAGCACATTGAGATAAGTTGTCAATTTTCTTGCAATTATCTTTTCCAGGACTGCTATCAATATCTTGACATCTGCCACTGAACATTTCTCGATCATTTTTATCACAGACATTTTGCCTAATTTCACTGGATGAACTATGATCTATCCTATCTGATATACTGCAACTATTGCTACTTTCTGATTTTTTGGAATCCACAACAGGTGGAAGAGCATCACTGCAAGAACTTCTGTGATGCTTAACAGGTAAGGTATTATATCTCTCATTTTTCTCACTAACATGATTTGGTGCACTTCTTGTACCATCTCCAAAATCCAATGAAACATTTGGTAAAGAACCAAGTCTTCCAGAAGGTGGTTTACCTAGTGAGTTCTTAGGATAATATACAAAACTTCCTTTGGCAGGACTTGTTGGATTCGAGCCTCCTCTCCAGTTGTGACTGGGACTCGGCTGAGGAGTTCGTTCACGGCTTGAATTACGGCTATTAGTACGACTATTGTTAATACTACTGTAGCGATCATAATTGTCATAACCTCGATCATACCGTTCATGATTTATGTTGAAGTTGCTATTGTAAAAGACTCTTTCACAACTACCAAAACCTCTATCCCCTAGTCCATTATTATACTGATCCCTATTGTTAGAGGTATGACATACAGACCCTTTTGTGCCCATGTTTGTTTCTGCACTATTATTCTGATCAGCACTAGGTTCTCTACTATGGGAATGTCTCCTACGATTTCTTCTGCTCCTCCTTGATCGCTGACTAGACTCAACTGGATGAATTACATTTTCCTTACTATGCACACTGTGGATCTCTCGGGTTGGTGTAGGACTCTTTTGAGTCCTACCCCCACCATTAAGTGATTTGCTATTTTTAGAAGGAGAATTATTTATAGAATCAGTTTCCCAACGGGAATGTTCATTATGTCTTGTTTCAGAGTCCTGATTGAGGCAGCGCTCAATTAATTGAAGTGTTTGAGTATTAAACCTTCCTCCACCTTTACTTCTACCGTAACCTGGAGTTGACTCTCTACTAAAGTCTCCTTTGGAAATTGGAGGCTTTCCTTTTATTTTATCTGTTTCACCATCGTATACTGATGACTGACTGCCTTGACGGCTTCCCTGTTTATTGTATCTGTTTCGTCCGCTGAATTCCGATGCTACAGAACACACCGAGAATGTAGGAGATGGAGGTCTAGGAAGGTGTTCATAGTCATGCAAGTGTGTGGGTGTTCCTTGTGCTGAACTAGTCTCTCCAGGGGCATGGCGCCTCCCTCGAGGTACATACAATACTTGATCAGGTCGTCGGCCTCTTCCTTTGTACTGATAATCACCCCCAATAGTCAATGTGCTGCTTTCACTGTCTGTTCTTTGTCTGCTGGAGGGTATTTGGTATGGATGATGGTTTGTTTGTTGCTGATAATTGTTTTCTTGTGGGTAATGATTTCTGTATGAATCATCTTGATAAATATTAAATTGATGTTGATGTTGTTGATAGTAATGTTTTTGTTGATGTGATTGTTGTTGATGGCAGGAATTTTGCTGCTGCTGATGAAAGGTATCATCATCTCTTGTGCTACGGGCTGGTGGAGGTCTGTAGATCTGAGCAGCTGCTTTACCTGCAATAAAGTCAAATTTATTCATCAATTAATTAAAGAGGTATACTCCACATTTTGACATAAATGATGGTGACTGTATATTTGTGTATGTCATAATAACAAAACAGCTTAACTAATATGACCCCTGAAATAAAATAGGTGACAACTGTAAGACAGCAAAATTATAAAATAATTATGAAACCAGCCATGCGTGTTGTAAGAGGCGACTAAAATGCCGGGAGCAAGGGCCTAGTAACCCCTTCTCCTGTATAAATTACTAAATTTAAAAAGAGAAACTTTCGTTTTTCTTTTTGAGCGACCCTGCCTTGGTGGGATATGGCTGGTTTGTTGAAAAAAAAAAATTATGAAACCACACAAGTAAACAGGATTCATTAATGAGAAATGAAATGGCTTGTGCTACTGGTATACAAAACAATACACGAGTTTTTACAAGACTCTCAGTTTACGAGTGAGTTTTTGATAACATGTAGCAGTGTCACTGATGGAATATTAGGTCCAAACTGCATTGTAAGTAACATCTCGCCAAGAAACATGTTGAGCTGTAAATATATCATTCATGTACACATATATAGATGTATATGAGGTTTGATGGCAATTCAACTATATATTATCTAAATACAAAGATCTAGTAGGTCTAATATTAAGTCAATTTAGGTGTTGCATTCATTACATGAAGCACAATCATCCCAAATTGATCAATGTATGCATGCTGCCAAGTGCTGCTGGGAGACAATGACTCTTTGACCTAGTACAGTGTGCTAATCTTTATTTCTACACTTAATATGGCATTAGAAAAATCTGATGTGCCATGTGATCAATATCTCAATGAAATCACTGGGAAAGTTGAATACCTTGAAACTTCAACAATATCAACTACGTGATATCTATGATGCACTAATTGTTATCTTTCATGACATTACCCCTAACAAAATCATAAGTAAAATGATCTCATGATACAAGCACTTGTTAATCTATTCAATCAAGGGTCTACTGCAATTAATTCTAAATTTTAAGTGAAGAGATTGCTTTTAAAAATTTAATTTACATGTTCTACAAAAAAAGTGAGATAAACCATGGTATCAACTAAGGAATAGAACAAAAATTTGAAAAAACTCACCACGACGGCGATTATTATCAGCATATTGCTCTGGAGGCATGGTTACTGGCATATTCTTTAGATTACACCTGCTTGAAGGACTACTGTATGATGGCCACAATTGGTTCTGTTTACTGATGTCTTTTCTTGATGATTCAGTAGACAATCTGAAAAAAATTATATCTAAAATGCTTCAATCACCAACTGTTTACATAGTACATGTATATTGCAATAATATAAATGTTCACGTGTATACAAAATTACGGTTACTGTACATGTCAAAATTGCAAGTCCCTCAAGGGTTATTTGTATCTGTTATACGTATCTACTGATAAGAACATACACAAATAACCTGCACATAGAAGAGAGGAGCTTACGACGACTTTGTAAATGGTCCAAGTCGGATCGAAATGTTGTTGTAAGCTCCTCTCTTCTATGTGCGGGTTATTTGTGTATCGTTCCAGTCACAGTATTGTGCCTTTTTGTTATTTATTGATAAGAACATAAGAAAGAAGGAACACTGCTGCAGGCCTACTGGCCCATCTGAGGCAGGTCCAAGTCACCTGGGTTAAACCAATGACCCACCTAATCAGGTCAGATCACATCCACTTAAGAAGAACGGCATCACACCTATAAGCACAAGTTAGTTAGGTCCAACTCAACCCATTCATGTATTTATCCAACCTATTTTTAAAAGTACACACCGTCTTAGATTCTATGACAGTACTCAGGAGTTTGTTCCACTCATCCACAACTCTATTACCAAATCAATGCTTTCCTATATCCTTCCTGAATCTGAACTTTTCCAACTTAAAACCATTTCTTCGAATCTTGTCTTGGCTAGATATTTTTAGCATGCTATTTACATTCCCTTTATTTATTCCTGTTTTCCATCTATACACCTCAATCATACCTTTCTACACCTTTCTAGAAAGTGCAGATTCAGGGCCCTCAGTCCATCCTCACAGGGAAGATTTCTGATACATGGGATCAACTTTCTCATCCTTTGTACGTTTTCCAGTGCATTAATATCCATTCTGTAATATGGTGACCAGAACTGTGCAGCATAATCTAAATGAGGCCTAACCAAAGATATAAGAGTTGAAGAACAACCTGAGGACTCCTATTATTTAAGCTCTTTGATATGAAGCCAAGGATTCTGTTCACTTTATTGCAAACACTTATACACTGTTGTCTTGGTTTTAGATTACTGCTAATCACAACTCCCTAATCCTTTTTGCAAACAGTAATATCAAGATCTACATTATTTAGTTTATATGTGGCATAGTTATTTTCTTGTCCAATGTTTAGAATTTTGCATTTGTCTATATTAAACTGCAACTGCCACTTCTCCGATCACTGCATCAATCTATTCAAATCTTCCTGGAGTGCTCTAATGTCCTCATTAGAATGACTTAGGCTGCCTATTTTGGTGTCATCAGCAAACTTCCTTATGTCACTATTTATTCCCTCATCAATGTTGTTTATATAAACTTTGAACAACAAGGAGCCCAACACTGACCCCTGTGGAACACTACTCGTGATGTGCCCCCACTCTGATTTCTCTCCACTGATGCAAACTCTCTGCTGACTATCTGTCAACCACGCCTCTACCCAGGAAAAAATTTTCTCCTATTCCATGTGCCTAAGTTTCCTCAATAGCCTCTGATGTGGAACTATCGAAAGCCTTACTGAAGTCCATATACACAATACCGTATTCGTTACCACGATCCACCTCCTCAAATGCCTTGGTGAAAAAAGTTAGTAAATTTGTAAGGCAGAAATGGCCCTTTGTAAAATCATGCTGAGATTTATTAATCAATTTATGCCTTTCAAGATGGCTATGAATTGCCTCGGCAATTACTGATTCCATGAATTTTCCCACTATGGAGGTAAGGCTTATTGGTCTATAGTTTGAAGCTAAGGACCTGTCACTTACTTTGTAAACAGGTATTACATTTGCCATTTCCCACTTGTCTAGCACTATGCTAATTTGTAGTGATATGTTGAAAAGACTAGCCAAAGGTTTGCTAAGCTCCTCTTTACATTCCTTTAAAACCCTTGCAAACAAGACTATCAGTCTCCACATCCTAGTCTCAGACCAGGCTTCTGAATCAGAAAGAATACAGTACTGCAAGAATACTGTAAAAATAATTGAGCATCACATAATAAAGTAAAGATGAGGGTGCACCGAACCTAAGTAAAGATTAGTAAAATTTACCCATGTTACAAGCTCATGACAAAAAAGAAAGGATCAGCAATCCTGCCAAAGTGTAAAATGCTCAGCATGTTTCCAGTTCACTCTCATACAGGACAGCAGTACCTTCCTGAATGGCTGCTGTCTACCAATCTCCTACTTGCAAGAGTGCATGTGCAGGATGCATTGCTGTTTCCTTTGTTGCTCTGGGATCCTTTGTTTCCCTTCTAATTCTATTTCCTATCTACTTTACCTGGCCTCAGACCAGGTCTCCTGGCTGATGAACTGGTCATGTAGACAGCCTGTACTGTCTGCACAGACAGCCCATGCTGTCTGCCAGCTTAGTTCATATTTTGCGCCACTCAGGTGCTGCCATCTATAGGCCTTGCCACTTCAGTATGCCCAGACTTGCCTCGCCCTCACTCTCACAGCGGCCTGGCATCAAGACACAAGTACTCTCTCTCTCTCTCTCGTGGGCATGGCCCTGCCCGGGCCATGGGCACAAACACACAAGCCTGTGTAACCCACCACTACTTATCAATAAAGTAAGAAGCCTCCGAAGACGTATATCATTTAACCACCGCTTACAGCCTACCAAACAAGCCCATTATAGTCAGTCAGAATCTGAATATGTGAGGTATTGATACTTGCAGCATGAAGTCATGGTATGACAGCTAGGCTGATCAGCAAATACTTGAAGAACCTTGTCACATACTGGTAACATTCTTTCTGAAAGCAGTTTGGGTTATGTTGGTAATTCCCCTCATGCTGTATTTGATTGTTGAAAATACTTAAGTTCTTCAAACTTACTGAATCAACTGTGCTTAATGCACCCCAGCTTTTTTTTTTTTTTTAATTTTACATGTTAATTTTCTTTTATGCTATCTAACATGTTTCATGTTAACAAAGAAAGCTATTTAAATGTGGAAATCTGAAACCATTCCCTCCATTATTTTCCAAGTCCTGTATCCCAGGACTAGTTTAAGGGATTTTCATTCAAGCCCCAAACAACAATTAACATTTAAAAATTTTTAAGTGTATGAAGATATGAACATTAAAAATTTCTATGTACATTTTCCAGATCTTCAATTTTAAAGGCTTCACATGCGGCTGTTGGTGTACAACTGTTCCAATCTCGAGTACAAGTATCATTTCCTTGGTACATGTTTTTGGGTATACCCCAAAATGGGGATACCTATTATACAGTAAACTCTTGTTAACACAATCTTAAAAATGAGTCTTCAGCAAAATTTACGAAAGGCTGGAGAGTAATGCGTGAAAACCCTTGTGGGCGAGGTGTATGTGTAATTTTTTCTTCCTGTAGTAGCTTTTGCCCAGTAAGAGGGGCCATTGTTTATAGAGCAGTTCGATGTCACCCTTGTTTGCCCACCCATGCTGACACTAATGCATAGTTCCTTTCCAGAGGTGCAGCATAACTGACCCAGTGTGCTGACCGAACAATTCTCAATAATGGTGCATCAAGTTGACTGTGAAGACAATAAATATTATCCATGGAGGCAAATTAGGGAAT
>NC_091337.1:12250620-12288120 GCF_038502225.1 Cherax quadricarinatus | reverse complement strand
GGTTGGAGGTTGGTAAGAGAGCGACCTGATCGTGGTAGCGTCTTGTCTAATCAATGTGAAATGTAAACCTGTTAATCTTTTTTGTACCGATCTTTTCTTTCTGATGAATATGTAAGATGACAGGAGAATCTATTCAAGTCTACTTACATTCAGTATATTCTGTAGGAGGGCCCTCTTACTATTACCTTCCATAGTGCACTGGTTCTCTGTGCCTCGCTGTTGATTTCTGAATCCTTTGGTGAATCTATCCATTTTCCTTAATACACATTCTCTGATAACTGCTAAGACAGTGGAAACTGACTCACGAAATCGTAATGACACGATTGCAAACAAACCATACCACGGGTGGGGATAGAACCCGCGATCAGTCTCAGAACTCCAGACCGTCGCGTTAGCCACTGGACCAGCTAGCCACAATAAGATTCGTCCAACTAGGTATATTTCTACACCATAGGAATAGTGGTGTCTATGCTAACCTTCCTATGGTGTAGAAATATACCTAGTTCGACGAATCTTATTGTGGCTAGCTGGTCCAGTGGCTAACGCGACGGTCTGGAGTTCTGAGACTGATCGCGGGTTTCGTAACACTGAATAAGTTACTCCTTGAATATAAAAATCCATAAAATTATTATTTTTTTACCGAATATGAAACTTTGGATCTTAAGTGTTTTTGATTTATGAGGAACTTTCCAGAACTTGGGAAAAACAATGCCACAAACACTGATAAGAGTAATTTTTATTCCTTTATAACGAAACATGGAAGTTTGTTGGATTCTTCTTGATTCTTGACATGCCATTAACGATTTATTCTCCTGTTTATTACCTCATTCAACGCTTATGGGCTGGGCTGTCTTTTTCTCCTGGGGTTATAAATACATCCTTGAACCTTTGGTATCTGGCATCGGATGGTTAGGTATTTGATAGTCCGGCCAGAGGCCCTTCTTCCTTCCTTTCTTTCTCTCTCTCTCTCTCCTTGTAGGATGCCTCACTAGACACACCTGAGCAGATCTCCATTCCTTTTCACTACTGCAAGCTTTTGACAAAGTGTTTGCTGCAACACGAAAGGTCTAGAGCTGTCACTGAACTTCCCACTATGGTCATTTTGAAGCTGTTATAGCTCGTTTGTGATTACTGCATATGTACACACACACACACACACAACGTGTACTCACCTAGTTGTGGTTGCAGGGGTTGAGTCATAGCTCCTGGCCCCGCCTCTTCACTGGCCGATACTGGGTCGCTTTCCCTGCACCATTAGCTTTATCATACCTCTTCTTAAAGCTATGAATGGATCCTGCCTTCACTATATCGCTTCCCAAACTATTCCACTTCCTGACTACTGTGACTGAAGAAATACTTCCTAACATCTCGGTGATTCATCTGAGTCTTCAACTTACAACTGTGTCCTCTTGTTGTTGTGCCCCATCTCTGAAACATTCTGTATGTTCACCTTGTCAATTCCTCTCAGTATTTTATGTCGTTATCATGTCCCCCCTATCTCTCCTGGCCTCCAGTATCGTCAGGTCAATTTCATTTAACCTCTCCTTGTAGAACATGCCCCTTAGCTCTGGGACTAGTTTTGTTGCAAACCTTTGCACTTTCTCTAGTTTTTTTAGGTGCTTGGCTAGGTGTGGGTTCCAAACTGGTGCTGCATACTCCAATATGGGTCTAACGTACACAGTGTACAGGGTCCTGAACGATACCTTATTAAGATGTCGGAATGCTGTTCGTAGGTTTGCTAGGCGCTCATATGCTGCAGCAATTATTTGGTTGATGTGCACCTCAGGAGATGTGCCTGGTGTTATACTCACCCCAAGATCTTTTTCCTTGAGTGAGGTTTGTAGTCTCTGGCCCCCATAGACTGTATTTCGTCTGCGGTCTTCTTTGCCTTTCCCCAATCTTCATGACTTTGCACTTGGTGGGGTTGAACTCCAGGAGCCAATTGCTGGACCAGGCCTGCAGCCTCTCCAGATCCCTTTGTAGTTCTGCCTGGTCTTCGTCCGATTGAATTCTCATCAACTTCACATCATCTGCAAACAGGGACACTTCTGTGTCTATTCCTTCCGTCATGTTGTTCACAAATATCAGAAACAGCACTGCTGTGTTTGTGTGTGTGGTAGACAGCAACCGCCCAGGGAGGTACTACCGTCCTGCCAAGGGAGTGTAAAACGAAAGCCTGTAATTGTTTTACATGATGGTAGGATCGCTGGTGTCTTTTTTCTGCCTCATAAACATGCAAGATTTCAGGTATGTCTTGCTGCTACTTACGCTTAAGTCACACTACACATACATGTACAAGCATATAGTATACACACACCCCTCCGGGTTTTCTATTTTCTTACTAGTTCTTGTTCTTGTTTATTTCCTCTTACCTCCATGTATTTTGTAAGTCGTTATCATGTCCCCCCTATCTCTCCTGTCCTCCAGTGTCGTCAGGTTGATTTCCCTTAACCTCTCCTCATAGGACATACCTCTTAACTCTGGGACTAGTCTTGTTGCAAACCTTTGCACTTTCTCTAGTTTCTTTACATGCTTGGCTAGGTG
Source organism: Cherax quadricarinatus (assembly GCF_038502225.1). NCBI lineage: Eukaryota > Metazoa > Arthropoda > Malacostraca > Decapoda > Parastacidae > Cherax > Cherax quadricarinatus. Next base: position 12,285,576 of record NC_091337.1, on the reverse strand, counting down.
TGGGTTCCAAACTGGTGCCGCATACTCCAATATGGGCCTAACGTACACGGTGTACAGGGTCCTGAACGATTCCTTATTAAGATGTCGGAATGCTCTTCTGAGGTTTGCCAGGCGCCCATATGCTGCGGCAGTTATTTGGTTGATGTGCACTTCAGGAGATGTGCCTGGCGTTATACTCACCCCAAGATCTTTCTCCTTGAGTGATGTTTGTAGTCTCTGGCCCCCTAGACTGTACTCCATCTGCGGTCTTCTTTGCCCTTCCCCAATCCTCATGACTTTGCACTTGGTGGGATTGAACTCCAGGAGCCAGTTGCTGGACCAGGTCTGCAGCCTGTCCAGATCCCTTTGTATTTCTGCCTGGTCTTCGATCGAATGAACTCTTCTCATCAACTTCACGTCATCTGCAAACAGGGATACCTCGGAGTTTATTCCTTCCGTCATGTCGTTCACAAATACCAGAAACAGCACTGGTCCTAGGACTGACCCCTGTGGGACCCCGCTGGTCACAGGTGCCCACTCTGACACCTCGCCACGTACCATTACTCGCTGCTGTCTTCCTGACAAGTATTCCCTGATCCATTGCAGTGCCTTCCCTGTTATCCCTGCTTGGTCCTCCAGTTTTTGCACTAATCTCTTGTGTGGTACTGTGTCAAACGCCTTCTTGCAGTCCAAGAATATGCAATCCACCCACCCCTCTCTCTCTTGTCTTACTGCTGTCACCATGTCATAGAACTCCAGTAGGTTTGTGACACAGGATTTCCCGTCTCTGAAACCATGTTGGCTGCTGGTGATGAGATCATTCCTTTCTAGATGTTCCACCATTCTTCTCCTGACAATCTTTTCCATGATTTTGCATGCTATACATGTCAGTGACACTGGTCTGTAGTTTAGTGCTTCATGTCTGTCTCCTTTTTTAAAGATTGGGACCACATTTGCTGTCTTCCATGCCTCAGGCAATCTCCCTGTTTCGATAGATGTATTGAATATTGTTGTTAGGGGTACACATAGCACCTCTGCTCCCTCTCTCAGGACCCATGGAGAGATGTTATCTGGCCCCATTGCCTTTGAGGTATCTAGCTCACTCAGAAGCCTCTTCACTTCTTCCTCGGTTGTGTGTACTGTGTCCAGCACATGGTGGTGTACCCCACCTCTCCGTCTTTCTGGAGCCCCTTCTGTCTCCTCTGTGAACACTTCTTTGAATCTCTTGTTGAGTTCCTCACATACTTCACGGTCATTTCTTGTTGTCTCTCCTCCTTCCTTCCTTAGCCTGATTGATTACCTGGTCCTTGACGATTGTTTTCTTCCTGATGTGGCTGTATAACAGCTTCGGGTCAGATTTGGCTTTTGCTGCTATGTCATTTTCATATTGACGTTGGGCCTCCCTTCTTATCTGTGCATATTCGTTTCTGGCTCTACGACTGCTCTCCTTATTCTCCTGGGTCCTTTGCCTTCTATATTTCTTCCATTCCCTAGCACACTTGGTTTTTTCCTCCTTGCATCTTTGGGTGAACCATGGGCTCATCCTGGCTTTTCCATTATTCCTGTTACCCTTGGGTACAAACCTCTCCTCAGCCTCCTTGCACATTGTTGCTACATATTCCATCATCTCATTAACTGGCTTCCCTGCCAGTTCTCTGTCCCACTGAACCTCATTCAGGAAGTTCCTCATTCCTGTGTAGTCCCCTTTTCTGTAGTTTGGTTTCATTTGTCCTGGCCTTCCTGCTTCCCCCTCCACTTGTAGCTCTACTGTGTATTCGAAGCTCAAAACCACATGATAGCTGGCCCCAAGGGGTCTTTCATATGTGATGTCCTCAATATCTGCACTACTCAAGGTGAATACTAAGTCCAGTCTTGCTGGTTCATCCTCTCCTCTCTCTCTTGTAGTGTCCCTTACGTGTTGGTACATGAAGTTTTCCAGTACCACCTCCATCATCTTAGCCCTCCATGTATCTTGGCTCCCATGTGGCTCCAAGTTCTCCCATTCGATCTCCTTGTGGTTAAAGTCGCCCATGATCAGGAGCTTTGCCCTGCATGCATGAGCTCTTCTCGCCACTGCAGCCAGTGTGTCAACCATCGCTCTATTGCTCTCGTCATACTCTTGCCTTGGCCTCCTGCTGTTCTGTGGTGGGTTATACATCACTGCAATTATCACCTTGGGACCACCAGAGTGAAGCGTTCCCGCTATGTAATCACTTTCTTCTCCGCTGTCTCCTCTCTCCAGCTCATCAAAATTCCATCAGTGTTTGATCAGCAATGCCACTCCTCCACCCCCCCTGTTCCTTCTGCCTTTTCTCAGGATCTGGTATCCCACTGGAAAGATGGCATCTGTTATCATACCTGTAAGCTTGGTTTCTGTGATCGCTATGATGTCTGGTGATGCCTCTTTGACTCTTTCGTGCCACTCCTCCCACTTGTTTGTTATTCCATCAGCGTTTATGTACCATACCTTCAGTTTCCTTTCCAACACTGTGGTTTGGGGGGCCTGTGGGGGTGGGAGACCTGGTAGCATACTGTGGGATTCTATGGTTGGGGGTTGGGTGGAAGCTGTGGGTATGGATTGTATTGTGTGTTGGGATGGTGTGATAGGTTGTGGGGTTCTGAGGATAGTTGTGTGTGTGTTTGCCCTTGCTGCTCTGTTCTGCTCTGACTGACCTCTGCTGGTTCCATCCTTGTCTCCTTTCCTAGCTCCTTTCGCTTTTTTGTCCTCTCCCTCAGCTGCTGTCTCTCTGTTTGTGTTCTGTCTCTGTCTAGGAACACCTTCTTGTACTCTTCCGAGCTTTTCAACCGTGGTTTCTCTTGGAGGATCCTGTTCCGCACTGTTTCTGTCCTGAGAATCAGCTTGATTGGTCGGTTTCTCCCCTTCAAGTACCCCCCTATTCTCTGAAAATTTACAATCTCATCCATGTCTTCTCCCCCTATTTCCGTGATGATTTTCTCAATCTCCTTTCTTTCTTCCTGCCGTCTTTCAGTGTGTGTCCTTTCCTCTCCCGAAGCCCATGGATAATCACTGATTTTGCCCTTTCCTTCTCCCATTGCCTCTCCCTCTGTGACTCTGGTTCCTGTCTGTATGTGGTCATTTTCTCCCTTGATTTTTCCAGTGGCTCTTGGTAGCATGGTTGTGCCTCAGCATTCGACCTATCTCCCTCTCCATCTGCACCCATCTGCTCTTCCCTTCCACTCCCTGGCCCTTCTTTGCAGGCTGATATGACCTTAGCATAATTCATATCTCCTTCCTGTTCAGCCTCTCATCTTCGTATGGTGTGTCTTCTCTGGTCACTGCCCCTGAGACTTGCTTCAGCCTGTTTACCTCAAATTCTAGGACCTTTACCCTGGCTACTGCAGTTTCGACTTGTGCCTCCCAATTCTTCATCTCCTTCTCCAACCTCTTTTCCCATTTCACAGAGAGCTCTTTCTCCATGTGTGTGTGTGTGTGTGTGTGTGTGTGTGTGTGTGTGTGTGTGTGTGTGTGTGTGTGTGTGTGTGTGTGTGTGTGTGTGTGTGTGTGTGTGTGCGCGCGCGCGCGCGCGCGCGAAACAACCACTGTCAAAGAGTAGAGAAATTCCAAGCGCTTTCGTGACTACTCACATTATCAATGAACAAATGTTCCTTAATAATGTGAGTAGTCACGAAAGCGCTTGGAATGTCTCTATTCTTTCACAGTGGTTGTTTTGCATATTCTGAAATCACCTGTTTACTGTGATCTTATATATATATATATATATATATATATATATATATATATATATATATATATATATATATATATATATATATATATATATATATATATATATATATATACACATACATACATGCATACATATATGTCGTGCCGAATAGGCAGAACTTGCGATCTTGGCTTAAAAAGCAACGCTCATCTTGCCATATAGGACAAGTGAAAATTTGTGTATGCAATAATTTCGCCAAAATCATTCTGAACCTAACGAAAAAAATATATTTCACTGTGTTTGTTTAGTATTAAATTATTGTAAACAAATCTAAAATATATTTAGTTAGGCTAGGCTAAAATAAATTGAGCTTGTTATAATAAGGTTAGGTAAGTTTTCTAAGTTCCTTTTGGTGCAAAATTAAAAATTTTTACATCAACATTAATGAAAAAATATATCTTTAAACGTATAAAAGAAAATTTTAGAAAGGACTTAATTTTAAATGAGTTCTTGCTAACTGACCAGTTTTACATATTCGGCACGACACACACACACACATTAATATATATATATATATATATATATATATATATATATATATATATATATATATATATATATATATATATATATATATATATATATATATTCGTGCCGAGTATATAAAATTGGTCAATTAGCAAGAACTCATTTAAAATTAATTCCTTTCAAAAATTTATTCTTATACGCTTAAAGATATATTTTTTTCATTAATGTTGATGTAAAAATTTATAATTCTGCACCAAAAGGAACTTAGAAAACTTACCTAACCTTATTATAACAAGCGCAATTTATTTTAGCCTAACCCAACTAAATATATTTTAGATTTATTTATAATAATTTAATATTAAACAAACACAGTGAAATATATTTTTTTCGTTAGGTTCAGAATGATTTTGGCGAAATTATTGCATACACAAATTTTCACTTGTCCTATATGGCAAGATGATCGTTGCTATTTAAGCCAAGATCGCAAGTTCTGCCTATTCGGCACGACATATATATATATATACATATGTGTGAAACACATAAGTGAACAGTATTTAGATAAGGCTAAAGAGGTCTTTGTGGCATTTATGGATTTGGAAAAGGCGTATGACAGGGTGGATAGGGGGGCAATGTGGCAAATGTTGCAGGTGTATGGTGTAGGAGGTAGGTTACTGAAAGCAGTGAAGAGTTTTTACGAGGATAGTGAGGCTCATGTTAGAGTATGTAAGAAAGAGGGAAATTATTTCCCAGTAAAAGTAGGCCTTAGACAAGGATGTGTGATGTCACCGTGGTTGTTTAATATATTTATAGATGGGGTTGTAAGAGAAGTAAATGCGAGGGTCTTGGCAAGAGGGGTGGAGTTAAAAGATAAAGAATCACACATAAAGTGGGAGTTGTCACAGTTGCTCTTTGCTGATGACACTGTGCTCTTTGGAGATTCTGAAGAGAAGTTGCAGAGATTGGTGGATGAATTTGGTAGGGTATGCAAAAGAAGAAAATTAAAAGTGAATACAGGAAAGAGTAAGGTTATGAGGATAACAAAAAGATTAGGTGATGAAAGATTGGATATCAGATTGGAGGGAGAGGGTATGGAGGAGGTGAATGTATTCAGATATTTGGGAGTGGACGTGTCAGCGGATGGGTCTATGAAAGATGAGGTGAATCATAGAATTGATGAGGGGAAAAGGGTGAGTGGTGCACTTAGGAGTCTGTGGAGACAAAGAACTTTGTCCTTGGAGGCTAAGAGGGGAATGTATGAGAGTATAGTTTTACCAACGCTCTTATATGGGTGTGAAGCATGGGTGATGAATGTTGCAGCGAGGAGAAGGCTGGAGGCAGTGGAGATGTCATGTCTGAGGGCAATGTGTGGTGTGAATATAATGCAGAGAATTCGTAGTTTGGAAGTTAGGAGGAGGTGCGAGATTACCAAAACTGTTGTCCAGAGGGCTGAGGAAGGGTTGTTGAGGTGGTTCGGACATGTAGAGAGAATGGAGCGAAACAGAATGACTTCAAGAGTGTATCAGTCTGTAGTGGAAGGAAGGCGGGGTAGGGGTCGGCCTAGGAAAGGTTGGAGGGAGGGGGTAAAGGAGGTTTTGTGTGCGAGGGGCTTGGACTTCCAGCAGGCATGCGTGAGCGTGTTTGATAGGAGTAAATGGAGACAAATGGTTTTTAATACTTGACGTGCTGTTGGAGTGTGAGCAAAGTAACATTTATGAAGGGGTTCAGGGAAACCGGCAGGCCGGACTTGAGTCCTGGAGATGGGAAGTACAGTGCCTGCAATCTGAAGGAGGGGTGTTAATGTTGCAGTTTAAAAACTGTAGTGTAAAGCACCCTTCTGGCAAGACAGTGATGAGTGAATGATGGTGAAAGTTTTTCTTTTTCGGGCCACCCTTCCTTGGTGGGAATCGGCCAGTGTGATATATATATATATATATATATATATATATATATATATATATATATATATATATATATATATATATATATATATATATATAATCGTGAATGCGCGCGCACACACACACACACACACACACACACACACACACACACACACACACACACACACACACACGTTCTTTTTACCCATCTCTGAGACTTTATGAAGTCTCTGGTGGACGAAATGTCTTCTCAATTAAATACCATAAACTGCACATTGTGTCTTATTAACATAAGACTGTACATACCCAGGTTTTAAGTCACACTGTTTACCGCAATCACCGCATCTTTACCTGAAAGGAAAATAAAAATAAAGTTAATAATGAATGTCATTATTATTATTATTATGGCCACATTAAAGAGTTAAACCCATAAAAGTTGCACAGCATTGCAGGGAAGGATGCATAAAAATAGAAAAGTGCCAAGATCAACAATGAGTGAAAGGTATGGGTGTGTAAAGTTTGTTAAGGGGCTAGTAGAAATGAGCGCCAGTACAAACAAAATTAATTAATATAAAAATTGGTGCTATAGGTTAGTTTCAGTTAAAAAGTCAAGAGAGTGAGTTTGCGTCAAAAGTGTGACTTTCAGCAAGGAGGTCAGTGAGATGGATTGTGTCCGCTCAAGTCAGTGTACGGACAACGCAACCCGACAGACCTTACAGAATGGTACCGGTTGTTTCTCCACGTGATATCCGTGAGTGAACCGAGTGTGCCTAATACGTAAGCACGAGAGAGTGGTCGCTCAAGCCGAGAACAGTGGGAAGATGAATAGAATTCTAAACGTGGTTTGACAGAAAACAATGTGTAGTAGCCCAGTGTGGACCACGTTGATGCCAGCTGTTGTGGAGGTGATGAGAGAGCACTGACAGTCAACTAAGAGGAAATCTGAAGATTTTTTAATAGTTGACTGAACGGTTGAGTCTGTATGTTCATTATCCTGAATATCACTATGTCCAGGGACCCAGTAAAATATGACCTCTTGTGTTTGCTAGAAATACAGCATGGTCAATGCTGTATATAAAGGATGAATTGATGAGGGGAGTCGAATTTCTTGATAACCTTTACTGTACTTTGGGAGTTCGAAATGACTACAAATGAAGAAGCATAGTCGCAATGTGGATAATAGCAGTGAGAACTGCATATACCTCGCTGTGAAACTACTAGCTTATTCTAATTACCTCTGTTGATTCGTTCAGGAAAACAGCTGCATATCCGACACCATCGAGGATTTAGACACGCGAGTTTTTGCACATGAAATTGGGAAAGAGCAAACTGTTGGAGTTTCCCAAGAAGGGAGAAGAAAAGTAAAAATGTAGGGTATATATAAAGGGGAGGTAAATTAAGATAAACAATAAGAGAAATACGAAGAGAAAAAGGGTATAATACACAAGGGGCATTGATTAAACAAATTAGCCCTACTAGTATCAGTTAGGGTTCGATATATGAAAGGATCGTAACGGCCATAAAGGCGGCATCGCGTCGATGCCGCTGGAGGCTGAAGACTTCATCTGGTCATTGTAGTCGAGTTTACATAAGATTAAGACTGCATGAAGGTGAAGAAAGGTTTGCTATCAGCTCCAAGAAAGACAGATTAGAGTTTTAAGGAGGTTTAGTTAGCTATGGCAAGCAGCTTCCAGGTAGGTCATGCAAGGCTTCCAGGACATAGAACAATCCAACAGAAAGCGAGACGGTATTCTGTTAATGAACAAGGGAGCCATATACGTATAGGCCTCATGTGTGTAAACACTGACAGGTGTTGTCCTGTGTTTAAACAAGTAACGAGGCGACAAAAGAATTGTACTGAAATATATTTTAATTTAAAGAAATAACTAAAATATTAAAACCTTGGGTATTAAATTTATGCTTCGAATGCATTTACACGTACTAGTGTCAACTTGACACCCAGTAATCCAATATCAAAACTTGTCTCCACCTATAGTCTATTCCAGGGGTCACCGCCCCCGTGGTTCGATCCTTGACAAGACCTGGATATATTCCAGATACTCGTCTGGCACCTAATTGTTGCGTACATTATACCAAGTTATACGTACTATTACACACTTTTAAGCAGTTAAAAATCTAAATAAGAGAGACTAGTCAGATAGGAAGCCTGAGATCTCATATGCATACACAATTTCACGTGACTGAACTTTCAAAATTTAAATTTCAAGCATGCGAGCGATCACCTAGTAATTCTCACCATATTACTTTATTACTGGTAAACTTCTTAGTTTTCAAATAGTCTTACAGTTGCCCTATAACTGCAAAGGAAAATTAAAATAAATTTAAAATCGATTAAAATGAAAAACTTTTCTAGTGTCAACAATCTTTTTCGCAAAATGATACAAGAAAAGTTATTAAAATATTAATAGGTGCACTGTAACTTAATCGAAGTGCCTCATAACATTTAAGAATAGTCAGAGGTACCAAAATTAATAGTGCCACCCGGCCACGGCAGTTGCCAAGTTTAGACACTGTTGTAAACAGTGACACGCATCTAACCCACTGCTCCTTCCCCTCCCATACAATGTCTTCTAATGGGTTTACGCTAGTCCATTCCTGAACAATTTATCTTCTAATGGGTTTACACTCTTCTATCTCTGAACGATTTACATCGCGAGACATCCCAGACAATGGTCACCCCCAACCCCACTGCCCGGTCCTGCATAATTTTTTTTAGCTTGAGTTACATTTTTAATTGTAATTACTATAACTTACGAATTTTAACAGCAAATAACCAAATTATATAATCAAGAAAAGGGATAACTGCGGCAGAATAAAAGCGTAAGATAGGCACTAGTGACCTAATTCGTTTGAAATCAAAACTTGATTATGTACCGTGTGCGGAAGGGATGCACGTTTTCGAAAGTCGAGTACAGCAAGTCCTCACTTAACGTTTCGCTATAACGCTGATGAGAGAAAATCGATTCCCGGCTTGTAATCATGCTAGAAGGTAGGCTTGTAATTAAGCCTACATCCTAGCTACCAAGGCTGTGGAGTCGGCATATAAAACCTTCGACTCAGACTCCTTTATTTATGGCACTTCCGACTCAGACTCCTTTAATTATATATTGATATAGGAAATAAATTATCAATATAGTAATTATGTATTTGATATATGGACTGCAAGCATGCAACACACAAGCTCAGTAACCTGTTAAAGCTTGGCTGTAAATGCTATAGCTATGCCATGCTGGCTTTTTTATTTTATTACAAAAATTACAAACATTCAGTAACCTTATAATTAGACAAAGGACAAAACTTGAAAAATGGAAACAATGACGTTATATTTTTTATAAAAAGACTACCAGTATAAAGTAATAGGATGTAAAATAAACTATAAAAAGAAAATCCGAGTCAGAAATATCTTTCTCTATTAGTTCAAAAATCTGAAGTACATCCTTTGATATTACTAAAAAGAATTCAAAGTTAAGAACATAAGAAAGGAGGAGCACTGCAATAGGCCTGTTAGCCCAAACTAGGCAGGTTCTTCACAATCCATCCCACTAACAGAATATTTACCCATCTCAACTTTCAATTCTACCCAAGGAACAAGCTTTGATAATTCTATTAACTCATGTGCAAGTCCCACTCAAATCCAACCCCTCTCACTCATGTATTTATCCAACGTAAATTTGAAACTACCAAAGGTCTTAGCCTCAATAACCCTACTAGGCAGACTGTTCTGCTCATCAACTACCCTATTTCCAAACCGACTCCGACTTCAGTAACCCAAGAATGGCTTCCGACTCCACAGCCCTGCTAGCTACTACACTGTCAATCTGCTTATATTGCAAGATGTTCCGTAAATGTGTGTCTACGTTCATGTTATCGTGGGTTATATATTTACTAAGGCTACTAACTGCCTTCCCATGACATTCAAATTCATTGCTTTACTCTTCCCTAATAATATTTCTAATGCTGGACACAGACCAAGCTCATATTCAACTTCTTTTACAAGTACTGGTACTTTCTTTAGCTAATTTATCAGCTTTATCATGCAGGAATAAGACAATACGAAATAATTCCGTAATCCATTAATTCCTTTTACCCTACCACCGAGGTAGGGTGACCCGAAAAAAAACTTTTACCATCACTCACGCCATCACCGACTTGCTAAATGCGCGCCGGTATTACAGCTCCGATGCCCCTCCAAAGTGCAATATCCCCACCCTTCTTTCAAAGTGCAGACACTGTACTTCTCATCTCCAGGACTCGAGTCTGGCTAACCAGTTTTCTTAAATCCCTTCATAAAGTCTTCTCGTTGATTAACGATAGACCAACCCGACCAATGCGTCTTTACTGGCACTCATCTTAATATAAACTACTCCAGCTTGGGAATACTTTTCCATTAAACTCTTAACACAAGTTTGGTAATTTTGCGATGGCCGCATATCATAATAAACATGCCAGTTATAGAAGCAATGGGGTTTCGATTCACTATTATTTCCCACAAATATGTGGGATATAATAGTGAATGTGTTTGTGTGTGATGTCGTAGGATGAACGTCCGCCATACTGGTGATAAACGTGTGCCAGTAGTCATGCGTTGACATGTATCATGTCGCAACAAGTGTTTATTTTAGGAATTTTGAATTGCCTGAGACTTGCTGTGCTGTGGATTGTTAAAGCAAAAGGGAAAAGGGGAAATGTCATAGTGTGGAATTCCTATTGAGAAAGATCGTCGGGGAATTGTGGATAGCAGCGGCGATCATGAGAAACCCGTGTTGCACACTACACACAATACAATAATAAATATATACGAAGGTGTCACTTACCCTAGCAATGTTGTACATCTTTTCGGTGTGTAATTGCCATACCATGACATCATTCACCCAGCCAGCTGCTGTACGTGCCATACCTTGACATTCACCCAGGCAGCTGTTGCACGTGTCATTAACTGCCATACTATGACATTCACCAGGCCAGCTGGAAAATATGTAAAGCTGCTGGTATTTTTGTAAACCTTCACTCTCTCTCCTGTATATAGTGAAGCTATTTTTTCACCCGGCAGATATATGGGTTACCAAAGACTAGACGGAGAAGCCTCTCTTATCAGTTTCACGGGTGTCAACAGCCTCAGGAGCACCCAACACATTCACATAAAACTGCCAACTTCTGCGTCTCTCTCAAATTCTTGTTTTGGCAAATTCCTTGTATGATGGGTGACCATAATGCGACTGTAACATGTCTGTTCCACATTTTATGGCTTTAGCACACTCGATCGTTATTGAATGAAAATTATGTTTCACCGCAGACATGACGGATACGCTCTAACCTGACTGACTCTGCTATCAACCAGGACTGGTCTACAACAGGATCAAGGGGGCAATGACCTTCGGTGCCATCACTGGGCAGACAAGATGAATTTGGAGGCAACGTCCATATACTGCTTTAAGAATAAGCTATAAGATCGCGAGGCTAGGAAAGAACGAACTCGAGCACAGCGTTATGTGGCGGGACCGGGAGATGAGTCTCAACATCCGTATTTAGTCTACAATGAGGAGTATAAATAAGTGATTACATATTTGACGAAAATAACCTGTTTGTAAGTTGAAGGGTATGGTTAGTGTGAATAACAATCCTACCATTCTTAATGTAAAAATAAATAATGGAGTACAGCGGCTGGGGTTCCTGGTCGCAGAAGCTGCCAAGAGTAACATGTACTAACAAAGAACGAACAGCCAGACAACTTCACAACGGTACTTGTGAAATACAGGATTTTGATGGTTTTATACCCTACCAGCCCGGTCATTGACCAAGCTTCCATGTTGAGTGCTAGTTCAACCAAATTTTTGCTGCTAGTGTTCTACTGGTCCACAAAGCTATCACAGTCTGGCCAATGATATACTGTTTCTCTTCAATGATTACTTACAATTTGCAAAACAGATTTATTAATATATATATATATATATATATATATATATATATATATATATATATATATATATATATATATATATATATATATATATATATTATATATATATATATATAAAGGGAAAGGGGACAAAAGAGATTGTAAAAATTATAGAGGAATAAGTTTACTGAGTATACCAGGAAAAGTATACGGTAGGGTTATAATTGAAAGAATTAGAGGTAAGACAGAATGTAGAATTGCGGATGAGCAAGGAGGCTTCAGAGTGGGTAGGGGATGTGTAGATCAAGTGTTTACATTGAAGCATATATGTGAACAGTATTTAGATAAAGGTAGGGAAGTTTTTATTGTATTTATGGATTTAGAAAAGGCATATGATAGAGTGGATAGAGGAGCAATGTGGCAGATGTTGCAAGTATATGGAATAGTTGGTAAGTTATTAAATGCTGTAAAGAGTTTTTATGAGGATAGTGAGGCTCAGGTTAGGGTGTGAAGAAGAGAGGGAGAATACTTCCCGGTAAAAGTAGGTCCTAGACAGGGATGTGTAATGTCACCATGGTTGTTTAATATATTTATAGATGGGGTTGTAAAGGAAGTAAATGCTAGGGTGTTCGGGAGAGGGGTGGGATTAAATTATGGGGAATCAAATTTAAAATGGGAATTGACACAGTTACTTTTTGCTGATGATACTGTGCTTATGGGAGATTCTAAAGAAAAATTGCAAAGGTTAGTGGATGAGTTTGAGAATGTGTGTAAAGGTAGAAAGTTGAAAGTGAACATAGAAAAGAGTAAGGTGATGAGGGTATCAAATGATTTAGATAAAGAAAAATTGGATATCAAATTGGGGAGGAGGAGTATGGAAGAAGTGAATGTTTTCAGATACTTGGGAGTTGACGTGTCGGCGGATGGATTTATGAAGGATGAGGTTAATCATAGAATTGATGAGGGAAAAAAGGTGAGTGGTGCGTTGAGGTATATGTGGAGTCAAAAAACGTTATCTATGGAGGCAAAGAAGGGAATGTATGAAAGTATAGTAGTACCAACAGTCTTATATGGATGTGAAGCTTGGGTGGTAAATGCAGCAGCGAGGAGACGGTTGGAGGCAGTGGAGATGTCCTGTCTAAGGGCAATGTGTGGTGTAAATATTATGCAGAAAATTCGGAGTGTGGAAATTAGGAGAAGGTGTGGAGTTAATAAAAGCATTAGTCAGAGGGCAGAAGAGGGGTTGTTGAGGTGGTATGGTCATTTAGAGAGAATGGATCAAAGTAGAATGACATGGAAAGCATATAAATCTATAGGGGAAGGAAGGAGGGGTAGGGGTCGTCCTCGAAAGGGTTGGAAAGAGGGGGTAAAGGAGGTTTTGTGGGCTAGGGGCTTGGACTTCCAGCAAGCGTGCATGAGCGTATTAGATAGGAGTGAATGGAGGCGAATGATACTTCGGACCTGACGATCTGTTGGAGTGTGAGCAGGGTAATATTTAGTGAAGGGATTCAGGGAAACCGGTTATTTTCATATAGTCGGACTTGAGTCCTGGAAATGGGAAGTACAATGCCTGCACTTTAAAGGAGGGGGTTTGGGATATTGGCAGTTTGGAGGGATATGTTGTGTATCTTTATATGTATATGCTTCTGAACTGTTGTATTCTGAGCACCTCTGCAAAAGCAGTGATAATGTGTGAGTGTGGTGAAAGTGTTGAATGATGAAAGTATTTTCTTTTTGGGGATTTTCTTTCTTTTTTGGGTCACCCTGCCTCGGTGGGAGACGGCCGACTTGTTAAAAAAAAAATATATATATATATATATATATATATATATATATATATATATATATGTGTGTGTGTGTGTGTGTGTGTGTGTGTGTGTGTGTGTGTGTGTGTGTGTGTGTGTGTGTGTGTGTGTGTGTGTGTGTGTGTGTGTGTGTCGTGCCGAATATGTAAAACTGGTCAATTAGCAAGAACTCATTTAAAATTAAATCCTTTCTAAAAAAATTTATTATACGTTTCAAGATATATTTTTTTCATTAATGTTAATGTAAAAATTTATAATTTTGCACTAAAAGAATATTAGAAAACTTACCTAACCTTATTATAACGAGAGTAATTTATTTTAGCCTAACCCAACTAAATATACTTTAGATTTGTGAAATATATTTTTTTCGTTAGGTTCAGAATGATTTTGGTAAAATTATTGCATACACAAATTTTCACTTGTCCTTAATGGCAAGATGAGCGTTGGTATTTAAAAGATCGCAAGTTCTGCCTATTCGGCACGACATATATATACATATATATATATATATATATATATATATATATATATATATATATATATATATATATATATATATATATCATATATATATATATATCATATATATATATATTGCATATAAATTTAACATCACGTAACTACTACCTGAAAAAACAAGAGAGAAGGTGCGTTTTTGGTGTAATTAAGTTTCTGTAGCTACCGTCAGCATTGCTAAGCTCACCCAGGTAGCACTAGGCTCTTTGTCCGTCTTTCGGGTTTAACCTGTGCATTTTAATGTTGATGAAAATAATTTTTGCGCGTAGCCTCACTATCCTGCTCGGTATAATGCTCAACCCCAGGCAAGCTTGTCTGGTTTTAATTTTTAGTTAAAATTAGATACATCCAGGGTGCTACCACCCTATTCTATATGAGTTACAATGTGGGGAGAAAATGCAAACGATATTCCCCTGCTATGGAAGGAGTGGGGTGAGTAACAGTTACAAAATGGAAGAACAAAATTTAGATATGTTGCTATGTCGTGGAGGAAGAAAGCAGGGTTAATAGTTACATTATGGGATCTAAAGTTAGCTCTAGTATTTCTGTAATGGTGGAAGAAGGGAGGATAAGATGACCGCTACATTGTGGAAGCAGAAGCTAGTTATGTTTCCCTGTCATGAGGATGGATGGGGCTGTCAGTTACACTACATTCACATCAAAACCAGTTGTGTGCTCAACTCTAAATTAGAGAGACTCGCACAGCACAAGTATTACCAACCTGTAGTTGTCCTTATTAGTGTTGATACGTTCACACCAACACAATGGTATCTTATTCCATCCTCTCCGATATTTCTTGTTAACACTATTTAAGCCTTTGCTTCACACCTCTCATTACAAAACACACGTTATTGTGAGTGTGGCTAACATTTTCTTGAAGCGAGGCAATATTTTATCTATAGGACAATATAAATTTATGTTCTTTGTTTTCATTTTTAAGTCAAAATTTCTAAATATATATCGGTTTACATATCAGGCAAGTATATTTTATCTTGTTAACCCACCACATTTGGCACTATGAGACTGAAAACTGTTTCTCAGAAATGGAGATTATTTTTTTTTTTTTGAGAGAGAGAGAGAGAGAGAGGAGGCGAGAACAGGGTACCAGTGTCCACAATAGCAATGACGTATACTGAGACTACTACAGCTTGCTATACCAACCAAGGCACCAGCAGCAGTGGGGTGCTGCTGGCATTGCTGCTCTATAATACTGCTGGCAACTATCCAAAGCGTGAAGAAACCAAGCTGCCAACTTGGCTCCTAAACTTGTACTTAAGCACTCGTCCTCCCAGACGCCACCACACAATAAGTATGCTAAGTACTGTATTTCTTTTGTATATTATTCGAGTCGTGCGGAAGCCCTCAATCCATGGGATCATACAGAGCCTAGAGAACGGGAGGGAATCAGGAATAATCAGTGAGCGAGCTCTAATTATTTGGAAGAAGAACCCTTCAAGAAAACCAACACTCATCCTTTCATCCGCTTTGAAGGATTATTTAGGCAGAGGACAATAGAAAAGTGAAATGAGGAAGTCGGGGAGGCAAATTCAATACATAGTTTTAAGAAGAGGTGGGATACAGTCTAAGAAGCAAGAACCAGTATTGGCGGTGAAAGTAGCTAAGAGATGAGGTCAGGAGTCGACTCGACTTCACTAACACAAATCGGCGAGTACAATATTTACTGGTTCTTCTAGTTACCCCTCGCATGGCCTCGCCTGGGACTACTGAATCCATGTGAAATATAATACAGTAGTTGCTCCGCTGTGCCACCAACGACGCGTCAAGTGACAGTATGCAAAATCTTCTATAGAGTATAACACCCCAGTGATTACTTTGCCGTGCCACAATTTTATTGCCTGTCCAATTTAAAAGGTTAACATATGATCATCACTAATTTCAGGTGATTTTACATGGCGAATAAATTAACAGAAACACTGCCATCACGTGAGGTCACAGACCCTGAGCTGCTTTGGGGATTAGCGTGGACGGTTACAAAGCATGGCTTGCTTGTGCAGTGTTTTAAAAATTGAGGTTGGAGAGTTGAAGGAGGTGGTCTTGCTTCTCCAGGAGGAGATTAGGAGGCTGAAGGTCCACCTCAATGGGTCTGGGAGAGAGTGTGAGGTGGCTGGAGTTGTGGGGAATGAGGCTTCTAGCAGTGAGGTGCAGTCCAGCACCTGCTACAAGTGGCGAGTGGTAACCAGTAATGGGAGGAGAATCAGAATAAGGAAAGTTAAGAGTGAAGATCTGAAGGTAGGAAATCGCTTCTCTGTTCTTCAGGATGAATGTACTTCAGTGGCCAGTGAAGGTAAGGGTACTACTGCCCCTGCTAACAGAGGTAAGCGCATTCTTGTGGTTGGTGACTCTCAGATAAGATATATTGACCGTGCTTTTTGTAATATGAATAAGAAGATGAGAGATAGTGTGCTTCCCTGGAGCTGGTGTTGGGGACATAGTTAACAGGCTGGATAATATCATGTCAGGTAATGGGAACAAGCCCATTATCTGTCTCAGTGCTGGTGGAAATGATATTGGGAAGGGTAGGAGAGAAGAGCTGCTAGATAAGTACAGGTCAGCTACAGATTTCATTAAGTCTAAGGGAGGGGTCCCGATCATATGTAGCATCTTGCCTAGAAGGGGAGTAGGAAATGAATGGTTGTCTAGGGCAATTGGTGTAAATTGCTGGCTAGACAGATACTGCAAGGAACTTGCAATCCCATTCATTGACAACTGGAACAACTTTTATGGCAAACATGATATGTATGCAAGGGATGGGGTACATCTCTCTGGGGCTGGGGTGGTAGCACTTGCAAACTCAATTGAGAAGGCCATTGGTGAAATGCCTTTGATTTTAAACTGATAGAAGATAGAGGTATGGGTGTGTGTGGGAAACAAGCAGGTTGCAACACTAGGGTTGGAAACAGTAAATGTATAAAAGACATTCAGCATGAAGTTATAAATAAAGACGACAGATCAGGTCAGCAAACAAAGGGGGACAGCAGAGGGCAGCAAGGGACTAGCTCCCTTAAGGTTTACTATACTAATAGCAGGAGTGTAAGAAATAAGATAGATGAGCTAAGATTAATTGCAAGTGCAAGAAACATAGAAATTATTGCTATAACAGAGACCTGGCTCAATCTGAAAGATAGAGAGATGCCCTCTGAATGTCACACACAAGGCTATAAATTATTCCACACTGACAGGGTCAACAGGAAGGGTGGTGGAGTAACGATGTATGTCAGAGACAATTTAAATTGTTGTGTTAGACAAGATATAAAATTAGAAGCGTCAGCCACTGAATCTGTTTGGTTACAGCTTCTCGAGGTCCGAGAAAAACTAATTTTGGGTGTGATTTACAGGGCCCCAAATCTTGATAGGGAGTGCAGTAAACTTCTATGGGACGAAATTCGTAAGGCATCTACATACGAAAATGTTGTGCTAATGGGAGAATTTCAACTATAGACAGATTGACTGGAGTAATTTGACAGGAAATTTAGAGTCAAGTGACTTTCTTGATACGATCCAGGATTGTTTTTTAAAACAGTTTGCGACAGAGCCAACTAGGGGAAATAACCTCCTTGACTTGGTTCTTGCCAGTAGGGAAACACTAATTAATAATCTTGAGGTTAATGATGAGCTTGGGGAAAGTGATCACAAATCACTCAGTTTTAATATATCATGGAATTCCCCTAATAATGGCAATCAAGTCTCCGTCCCTGACTTTTGCTTGTCTGATTTCATAGGACTGAAAAATTACTTAGGTGGGCTGAACTGGAATGACCTGACTAAAGGTCAGGTAGGTGGTGATGGTTGCCGATATGACGCTTTCCAGGGCATAGTTCTAGCTGCTCAGTCAAATTATGTTCCAAATAGGGAAATCAGATCAAACAAAAATGATCCTAAATGGATGAACAATAGATTAAAATATCTGATTGGTCAAAAGAGAGGCATATATAGGCAAATCAAAAGAGGAGAGGGGCAATTAAGAAATCGATATATTCAGTTAAAGAGAGAAATAAAAAGGGGAATTAGAAAAGCAAAAAGAGATTATGAGGTTAAAGTTGCAAGAGAATCGAAGACTAACCCAAAAGGATTCTTTCAGGTATACAGAAGTAAGATCAGGGACAAGATAGGCCCACTCAAAAGTTCCTCGGGTCAGCTCACTGACAGTGATAAGGAAATGTGTAGAATTTTTAACACATACTTCCTCTCAGTTTTTACACAGGAGGATACCAGCGATATTCCAGAAATGATAAATTATGTAGAACAGGACGATAATAAACTGTGCACGATTAGGGTCACAAGTGACATGGTCCTTAGCCAAATAGATAAATTAAAACCTAACAAATCCCCAGGCCCTGATGAACTGTATGCAAGAGTTCTAAAGGAATGTAAAGAGGAGCTTAGCAAACCTTTGGCTAATCTTTTCAACATATCACTACAAACTGGCATGGTGCCAGATAAGTGGAAAATGGCAAATGTGATACCTATTTTCAAAGCAGGTGACAGGTCCTTAGCTTCGAACTATAGACCAATAAGCCTAACCTCCATAGTGGGAAAATTTATGGAATCAATAATTGCCGAGGCAGTTCGTAGCCACCTTAAAAAGCATAAATTAATCAACGAATCTCAGCATGGTTTTACAAAGGGGCGTTCCTGCCTTACGAATTTATTAACTTTTTTCACTAAGGTATTTGAGGAGGTAGATCATGGTAATGAATATGAAATTGTGTATATGGACTTCAGTAAGGCTTTTGACAGGGTCCCACATCAGAGACTATTGAGGAAAATTAAGGCACATGGAATAGAAGGAGAAATTTTTTCCTGGATAGAGGCATGGTTGACAAATAGGCAGCAGAGAGTTTGCATAAATGGGGAGAAATCAGAGTGGGGAAGTGTCACGAGCGGTGTTCCACAGGGGTCAGTGTTGGGCCCCCTGCTGTTCACAATCTACATAAACGACATAGATGAGGGCATAAAGAGCGACATCAGCAAGTTTGCCGATGACACCAAAATAGGCCGTCGAATTCATTCTGACGAGGACATTAGAGCACTCCAGGAAGATTTGAATAGACTGATGCAGTGGTCGGAGAAGTGGCAGATGCAGTTTAATAGAGACAAATGCAAAGTTCTAAATGTTGGACAGGACAATAACCATGCCACATATAAACTAAATAATGTAGATCTTAATATTATGGATTGCGAAAAAGATTTAGGAGTTCTGGTTAGCAGTAATCTGAAACCAAGACAACAGTGCATAAGTGTTCGCAGTGCAATAAAGCGAATAGAATCCTTGGCTTCATATCAAGAAGCATAAATAATAGGAGTCCTCAGGTTGTTCAACTCTATACATCCTTGGTTAGGCCTCATTTAGATTATGCTGCACATTTTTGGTCACCTTATTACAGAATGGATATAAATGCTCTGGAAAATGTACAAAGGAGGATGACAAAGTTGATCCCATGTATCAGAAACCTTCCCTATGAGGATAGACTAAGGGCCCTGAATCTGCACTCTCTAGAAAGACGTAGAATTAGGGGGGATATGATTGAGGTGTATAAATGGAAGACAGGAATAAATAAAGGGGATGTAAATAGTAAGCTGAAAATATCTGGCCTAGACAGGACTCGCAGCAATGGTTTTAAGTTGGAAAAATTCAGATTCAGGAAGGATATAGGAAAGTACTGGTTTGGTAATAGAGTTGTGGATGAGTGGAACAAACTCCCAAGTACAGTTATAGAGGCCAGAACGTTGTGTAGCTTTAAAAATAGGTTGGATAAATACATGAGTGGATGTGGGTGGGTGTGAGTTGGACCTGATAGCTTGTGCTACCAGGTCGGTTGCCGTGTTCCTCCCTTAAGTCAATGTGACCTAACCTGACTAGGTTGGGTGCATTGGCTTGAGCCGGTAGGAGACTTGGACCTGTCTCGCATGGGCCAGTAGACCTGCTGCAGTGTTCCTTCGTTCTTATGTTCTTATTCAACATTTACTAATACCTAAAGTCACAGGTATAGCCGTCACCGCAAGAAACTTAAAACATACCAGAAATTGTAGTGAAGACGGACACGACAACAGTACTGGGCAAGGGTGAGATTATTTGGAGTTGGTTGTTGTGCACAAAGTTGCAAGACATTCATTGCAAGAGAGTAATGCAAAGTTGGACTAAGCGGAGACTGCCGCCAATTCTGCGACTGCGGCATCTTTCGCCAAGTTTAATTACTGCTACCACAGTACGAATCTATTTCGATACATAAACAACGCAACATTGACTAATATTCGTACACTTTTAATTCATCTGAAACAAGTGAGTTGAAAGTACTTAAAAGAGCATTTTTTTTTAGCTCGTGAAAATCTTGTAACATGTGTTGCCTTGCGTCAATTACTTTTCCCCGCGGCGCGGTCCCAGGTCAGTTTCAAGCCCCCGTCTCAGGCCAGACTTCCCCACTGAATACCAATCAACCAGATTATTGCTACCAGCGTCCAACACAACTTGGTTGATACAGACTGAAAATTACCCCTTAAAAACCTTTAATGTAAACAATATTTCTTTCTGGACGACCTTTATAATGTGCTAAAGCTAGCGCAGAGTAAAACACTGTGTACAATACAGGTTTAGTTATGACGTTACTAGTCACATTTCTCTCCCCCCACCCCCATGATTCACGGAGCCTCGCCGTCCCCATCCGGCTTCTCAGGAAACAGGAGCCACAGTATCTTCCACTTCCAAAACTGAAGTCCAACTAAGAGTCCCTTCACAGATATTACCATGCTCACACTTCAACTCTTACTTAAGCCTACTGTATGTTCAAGTGTCTCTTTTCTTAATACCTCATTTCCGCCCTCCCAACCCTTCCTCGGACGCTTCCTACACCTGTAACATACCTGCAACCTATTTCAAGGATACTTATATCCTTTCACACTGGCTTGAGGCCTGACGTCTCTGAATGCCTGTTCAGCCAGGCTGTGCCTGTGAGAGGCCCGTAGGCCTAGATAGCCAACAAGCAATCTAAAGAACCAACAATATTTAAGTAAAATTTTCCAACAACTCAATCGACAAATATAAAAAATACACGATCACGAAGCGAATATGAAGTTGTGAGTAACCTGATAAGCTTCCCCATGCAAGTTGTTTCTATGTCCCCAGTCTCCTGGTGCCAAAATTCCTCTACCCCAGGCACACACTAGGTAGCACCTTACTTCGCCGATTAACAGATGAATGAAGATAATTTCTACTGCTTGACCTGCACAGATTTGACGTTTCATAACAATACGTAATAACATTACAAATGACTCCACTGGGCCAACATCTCCCAGCCATACGACCAGTCACACTCTGCTCACCTTCCACACCACCACAGACATTATACTACTACAAAAGAAAAACTTCACCAACAGCTTTTTTTATTAGGTCAAGGCAGCAGCGTACACATTAGCAACACCTGAAGATCCCACTAAGGAATATTTTCCTTGCTTGGATCGACTAGGTATGCATACTAGTTACAGTTCAAGACCATATCAATGTCTTATTTCCTCCCACATCATAAAATTGTTCCTAGTTTCAAACTCGCCCCAATGACGGGTTGTCTGTGAGTCTGATCCAAGAACTAAATGTATATAAACACAAATAAATAGGTAAAATTACATCGGTACGCATATGTTTAACTTTATTAGTAAACCAAACTTAATCCATATATATATATATATATATATATATATATATATATATATATATATATATATATATATATATATATATATATATATATATGTTGTTAGGTAAGACATATGCAACAGTTAGGTATCTTTATTTCGAAACGTTTCGCCTACACAGTAGGCTTCTTCAGTCGAGTACAGAAAAGTTGATAGAAGCAGAAGAGACTTGAAGACGATGTAATCAGTCCATCACCCTTAAAGTTTTGAGGTGGTCAGTCCCTCAGTCTGGAGAAGAGCATTGTTCCATAGTATGAAACAATATTGTTTCAGACTACGGAACAATGCTCTTCTCCAGACTGAGGGACTGACCACCTCAAAACTTTAAGGGTGATGGACTGATTACATCGTCTTCAAGTCTCTTCTGCTTCTATCAACTTTTCTGTACTCGACTGAAGAAGCCTACTGTGTAGGCGAAACGTTTCGAAATAAAGATACCTAACTGTTGCATATGTGTCTTACCTAACAACCTGTCGGTATTTTATACCATTTTAATGTTCATATATATATATATATATATATATATATATATATATATATATATATATATATATATATATATATATATATATATATATATATATATGCAAAACAACCACTGTGAAAGAATAGAGAAATTCCAAGCGCTTTCGTGAGTACTCACATTATCAAGGAACTATGAAAGTAAAGTATCCAAGGAAGGTATACAAGGGGTCTGGCCAACACCTCACTATCAGATCCCACAACAGTTAAACACCTGACGTGCGCCGGCCCAACTGGACAGGTCCTTCGCACAACCCACCAACGAACTATTCTACCCAAGAAAATTTTTAAAATTATTATTTGTCCAGTGTATTAAATTCTTCCCAAATTCTATTAATTATAAATGGATCTAATTTATATAAACCAAAGGAAATATTCATATTATTGTCAAAACTGCTTTTTATGAAACAAGATTCAATTATATTCCTGTCGACCATGGACTTGCTTGATACTACTTTCTCAACTTTTTGAAAATCAATTGGATGGTTAAAATATCTTACATGTATAAATAGAGCATTGGAATCTTGTCCAGTTCCAATGCTATATTTATGTTGTTTTAATCTTAGTTCGAGATTTTTGAATACAACTTTAATATTAAAAGTCTTAAGAAGAGAAGGCATATCAACCAAGTTTTCATGGTACGGGAGAACCAACATATTTTTAGTTGAATAAGGCTGGTTGTCCCTTTTTGGATTGTAAAAAGTATTTCTAGCAACTTTAAAAGATTTATCAATTACATTTCTTGGGTATTTTAAATCATTACCTATTTCATAAATTTTGGATATTTCCTCATCTATGAACTCAGGACTACAAATTCGTAAAGCTCTCAAAAATATTGATGAGAAAACAGACAGTTTGACTCTATCTTGATGCGAAGAATAATAGTGGACATAGGAACAGTTATTTGTAGGTTTTCTGTAAACTTTAAATTTGAATTCATTATTACCCTTAATAATTAAAACATCTAGAAAAGGGAATGAGTTATTTTCTTCAAACTCAACAGTAAAGTTTATAGAATGGGCTAAGCTATTTAATTTTCCAAGGAAATGGTGTATATCTACATTTTTGGGCATAAGACACAAAATATCATCAACATATCTGAACCACTTAGCTCTATTAGGGAGGATTGTGTTAAGCAACCTTGTTTCAAAAAATTCCACGTATAGGTTACTAAGAACAGGTGAAAGAGGATTTCCCATTGCCAGAAGATAAGAGTCAAACTGTCTGTTTTCTCATCAATGTTTTTGAGAGCTTTACGAATTTGTAGTCCTGAGTTCATAGATGAGGAAATATCCAAAATTTATGAAATAGGTAATGATTTAAAATACCCAAGAAATGTAATTGATAAATCTTTTAAAGTTGCTAGAAATACTTTTTACAATCCAAAAGGGACTACCAGCCTTATTCAACTAAAAATATGTTGGTTCTCCCATACCATGAAAACTTGGTTGATATGCCTTCTCTTCTTAAGACTTTTAATATTAAAGTTGTATTCAAAAATCTTGATACAGTAAAAAAACTTTTGATAAAGAATTCACCCCAAAATGATGATGGATGTGTCTATAAGATTCCTTGTAAAATTTGCGATAAAGTTTATTACGGTCAAACTGGTAAAAATCTCGAACTAAGATTAAAACAACATAAATATAGCATTAGAACTGGACAAGATTCCAATGCTCTATTTGTTCATGTAAGAGATTTTAACCATCCAATTGATTTTCAAAAAGTTGAAAAAGTAGTATCAAGCAAGTCCATGGTCGACAGGAATATAATTGAATCTTGTTTCATAAAAGCAGTTTTGACAATAATATGAATATTTCCTTTGGTTTATATAAATTAGATCCATTTATAATTAATAGAATTTGGGAAGAATTTAATAATACACTGGACAAATAATAATTTTTAAAATTTTCTTGGGTAGAATAGTTTGCTGGTGGGTTGTGCGAAGGACCTGTCCAGTTGGGCCGGCGCACGTCAGGTGTTTAACTGTTGTGGGATCTGATAGTGAGGTGTTGGCCAGACCCCTTATATACCTTCCTTGGATGCTTTACTTTCATAGTTCCTTGATAATGTGAGTAGTCACGAAAGCGCTTGGAATTTCTCTATTCTTTCACAGTGGTTGTTTTGCATATTCTGAAATCACCTGTTTACTGTGATCTTATTGCATATATATAAATATATATAAATATATATAAATATATATATATATATATATATATATATATATATATATATATATATATATATATATATATATATATATATATGTCGTGCCGAATAGGCAGAACTTGCCATCTTGGCTTAAATAGCAACGCTCATCTTGCCATATAGGGCAAGTGAAAATTTGTGTATGCAATAATTTCGCCAAAATCATTCTGAACCTAACGAAAAAAATATATTTCACTGTGTTTGTTTAGTATTAAATTATTGTAAACAAATCTAAAATATATTTAGTTGGGTTAGGCTAAAATAAATTGTTCTTGTTATAATAAGATTAGGTAAGTTTTCTAAGTTCCTTTTGGTGCAAAATTATAAATTTTTACATCAACATTAATGAAAAAAAATATATCTTTAAACGTATAAGAGAAAATTTTAGAAAGGACTTAATTTTAAATGAGTTCTTGCTAATTGACCAGTTTTACATATTCGGCACGACATATATATATATATATATATATATATATATATATATATATATATATATATATATATATATATATATATATATATATATATATATATATATATATATGAGTGCTATGCTTCAACTACGCTATTACTTGAGATTTACCTCTGACTACCATAAGCTATAACAATGTGCCATTCTACAGAAGTGCGCTAAAACTGACCGGTTACACAATCTGAGGATTTCACTAGGTAATAAAAAATACATGATAAACTAGAAAACATCGCAACCGATAGTAGTTTTTTTTATTACATAAGAGTGTGCAGTAACAAAATGAGGCAATTAAGAGACGGTAATAACATAATACACGAGCAGATCCCATCCACATTCATTATCGTTTCATAATACGCGTGACAACTACGTTACTAGCTGGTTAAGCAAGAGAGGAAGAAAAAGAGAGAGAAAAAAAAAAGAATTAGAGACAGAGAGAGAGGGGGGAAGGATGGGTAGTGGAGGACCCCAGGAAATAGAAGTCGGAAAATGGGTTATATCCTAATCAATTCCACCACTCAATATGTGACAAGCTATTCCGAGAGATGGAATGAAATCATTTTTAAAAGCACCTTAATCTGACGCATTTACTTATAGTGCATGATTCTAAACTGGTGAGTTTCTGAAAGTCCATGAACCGGTGCCAAAAACTGATATTTTCCTCGAGTTCTTTCCTATTACAATGAAAATTTTCTTTCTAAGAGAATTCAGCTCTACGTCAATTATGTCACCAAGGTATTATTTCATTCCAAACAAGAGCAGGATAATATGGGATACTATCGTATATGACCAAGTAACAAACAATTGCCATGACTCACAAAATCGTAATAACACGATTGTCATTATCGTTATGTCATAATTATTTTACTTATGAATCTCATACCGAACATGACAGCCGCAACACAACGTTTATTCTCCCGTGTAAGTCAAGCAGAATAGGAATAGTCGTACCTGCTGATGTGCCCCATTATGTTGCAAAAAAAATGCAGTAGGGGTGAACGAGGCTAGATCCCACTCTACCTAGTGACCTTTCAAGCAGACACCAGTTGTTGCAGTCAGGTCGACCTCATTCAGGCTTTATCATTGCCACATTCACCAGTGTAATGTCCTCTCACTCCTCGCTTCCCACAAGTCAATGCATTCGTTATATCCAGCACACTACTTGACCAATGTGACCAATGCAGCTTATTAATATTCATTATGCCAACGATGTCAAAAAAATCGCTTTTGAACTACATGGAAAATTACCTGAAGGTTATTTTCAGGGATCAAGGTCCCAGAGACTCAGTCTCAAACTAGGCCTGCTGGTGGACCAAAGTCTGATCAAACAGGCTGTTACTGCTGGCCGCACGCAGTCCAACATACGAATCACAGCCTGGCTGATCAGGAACTGACTTGAACTTATCAAGTTCCCTCCCTGTTGGTACGATAAAGGACCTTTAAAATTTTCCCCAAAAAATGAACGGCAATGTCTCAACAAATATGAGTCAAAAATAAGGGCTCTTAACGTAGGTCGTTAATATACATCAGCAACATCTGGAAAATTCTACACAGCTCACTTCAGGTGAAAGCAAGAGGCTTGGAGACTGTAAAATACCTCTAATGAAAAGCAAGAACGAGGAGCACTCCAAAACTTAATAGTGTAAGGTAAGGTGACTAAGACTCTTCAACACTCTCCCTTTATGTATTAGGGGAATTACCAACAAACCTCTAGCTGTATGCATGAGGCAACTTGCATATAGTGCAGGATCAACCAGGTTGTGGCTTAACAGCCTGCTCGACAGGACCTTGAGATTGCTCGATTGGAAAATTATTAAAAATCCTCACTTAATTTTAGGAACACAACGGGGAATTACCAGCAGAAACCTGGCTGTCTTCCAGGAAGAATTGTGCAAGTTTCTCAAGTGCCTGATCAGCAGGGTTGTGGTGCTTACGTTGGATTCGTGCGGCTAGCACCAACAGTCTAGTTGATCAGGTAATCCACAAGGCCACTTGGTCTGGGACCGTGCTGCAGGAGTGCTGACTCAGAACACCCCAGGCAGACAATAATACAGAACAAAAAACTTTCTGGTGTCTGGATGTCTGGAATTTTAGTAACAATCGCTACAGGTTTTCTCAAGTGTCAATACAAGTTTTTTTCCTTTCCGGTCATTACATATGTAGTATATCTGACTGGTTTTGAAGACTTCTGCCTTCATAGCCGTGCCTTAGGGCAGACTTGTTGTCAGTGGCCCTCAAAGCCACCATAACTCAGCTGATCAGGGTTCAGTTGACAAACAGAAATTCTACGATAACTGTTGTTAATTGTAAACAAATTGGCAGCTGCTTCAATATTTAACGCTGTTTAATTATAAGAGGTAATTTTATTTCTGCAGTCTTAGTCGATAACCCACATTCACATATATACATCAGCATATGCATACATTCCTGCACGTGTATATTACTTATCTGGTAAACCGTATGGTCATAAATAAAAGATGCATCCTCAGCCAAAAAAGAGAGGAAAGGAAAAAGTAATATAAGAGCGGAGGAAGGGATGAAAGGGTAGGGAACGAATGATAAAAATAGACAAAGGGGAAAGGAGAGAATGGAAGCTGTAACAGTCATTACGCAACCGTTGGCGTACTGGTGCTGGGTATGCTTCAAGACGATTTCGGGGTAACCGGTTCCCAAGTTCGGATCCTATACCAGGCTTCCTGGTTGATCAGAAACTGATCTGAACCAGTAGTTTCGTACTGAAGACTGCTAGGGGCGTGTATGAAGGGAGGGTGTTGAAGTCTCCAACACCTTACACCAAGTTATTTCTTAGTGTACTCACTGCTCCCATGCTTTTAACTTGAAAGATATTTTTCACTATCGGTCGAGCCACTTGCTTTCGAAGGAAGTGATTTCTGTGAGGAGAATTGGGATTAATCTCTGCATCTTTCTTCCCTTCATTCCAAGGAGTACAGTTTGAGGGACTTCAAATATTCCCCATAATTTATGTGCTTGACTGAATATATTTAAGTAGTGAAGGTTCTCTGTACATTCTCCAGGTCTGTAATTTCGCCTGCCTTAAAATTATTATTATAAGGGGGGGGGGGTGAGGTATTCAGGCTTAATTTAAGGAACTGGAGCACAGATCCAATTCCCTCGATCAAGAGCCTCTCACCAGCATCAAAGAACCTCCCTTGAGGGGTCGCCTGCCTTAAAAGGAACTGTTAGTGTACAGCAATATTCCGGTCTAGATATAATAAGTGACTTTGAGAATCATCATTGGCTTAGCATCTCTTTAATCTTCTAGTTATCTAATCTATCATTTTCCTTGTGGATGCGATATCACTTACGATCTTTGAATGCAAAGTCTTTAGACATTATCACTCTTAAACCCTTCACATTAAACTTTATCGTTTTCAATTTGTTATATGTGTACTCATTTCCAGTTTTTATTTCCTCAAATTTTCATAGCAAGGTATCCGAAATTTGTCCTTAGTGAATGTCATATTGTTTTCTGTGGCCCACTGGAAGACCTAGTTAATATCAGTTAGAAGATTTGCAGTGTCCTCAATGAATGTCACTCATGCAAATTCTACTACTGTCTCAAAAAGATGATACGGTACTATGATTTATATCTTTATCTATGTCGGATATGAGAATGAGAGCGATCTGGGGCGAATATCGCGTCTTCTGGAACAAAGCTTCGCAAAGCAGCAAACTCAGTTTTTGTTTACTATCACTCTTTGGGTTCTATTTATTACAAAGTTAATTATTCATCTGCCCATTTATCTGGTCGAATGCTTCGCAAAGTCGGTGTACACTACACATACATTCTGCATGTCTTCCCGTGCAACCAAGATCATGTCATAACGGTCCAGCAATTGTCATGAGCGACTCGCTTCAAACCCATAATGGCCGGAGTTGTGTAACTATTATAATTTCAAGTGTTTAGGAACCTTGTTTCTTGAAACTTTGACATTTTAATAATGTTGGACATCAGTGCTAATGATCGAAAGTTTTAAAAAAATAAATACCGATTCTTCTATTTCATAATACTACTACTACTACTACTACTACTACTACTAACTACTACTACTACTAATAATAATAATGCTATATACATATTTACTCGAATGTTTATTCATTTGTCCTGCAGTCCTTAATGAACGTGACGCGCAACAAACTGACCACAAACTACGTAAACGGAAAAGCAAATTCTTACATGTTCTTACTAATATATTACAGTTAGTTTGTATATGTCCCGGCTGAGGAACAGCAAGCTGACAGTATGTGTATGTTAACCAGTCAAGACGATATTGGGCAATTTACATGAAGCAAAAAGACCAGTATTTCCAGAGTAAATGTGAAACTTCACTTTCCCGTGTACACTTGACGGCCATTCACTACCCACTATTACTTCTTGTTAGTAATGTTACTTTTGATATTATCGCAGAAAGTACCACTTCTGAAAGTACATTGTTGAGTTTCAAAGAACACCTGTTTGCAAGCCTGATATTACCTAAGATAGTGACGTCTGATTCAAAAACTAAACAACGCTCTAAATCCTCCAGCATAACTACTAGACAAGATACTGTCTGATTGCAATCGGCTCTAAGTGTAATGATTATTGAGATGAACTTCAGTGGATACCAAGACCCCCAGGAGGGAACATGACAAGTTCCTAATTAAGCAATAACATGTTGAACAGATACTTAAGTGGAAATGAGGCTTGTAAGTGGCAAGTAGAAAAGACGTTCTTTAGGATATCGTCTGGAAATGAATCAGATAAAAAAATTAAAGTTAAGCCGTAAAATATGCCTACGGATGACTCATTTTAGCAAAATTACATTTAACACTGGGTTCCTTTATATGTAATTAACATGGGGTATTTATTTACTATATAACAGAGTTGCTACCTACTATTTATTATACTTATACTATTAACATGGAGTTCGTATCTACCATAATTAACGCGGGGTTACTGCCAATTCTGCTAATAAAATGGATTTACTGATCACCTACGTACTGCTGTGTTCTGAGAAAACATTAAAATTATATCTGAAGCAAAAACAAACACTGGTAGTACTTACCTGGAATCCTTTTCTTCGGTGTTATTCCAAAAGTCTTGGTTGTTTCCCTGGGTTTCTGATTCACCATACGATTTCAACTTTTTTCGTATTCCTCCTTCACTCAAAATGTTATTTACACCCACATTCCATTCACAATCATCGTTTTGTTTCACGGCCTCGCCACCAGCAAACACACAATTTTCACTCTTTGTGCCACCTGGTCTTTGAAATGATTCATTTTCGTTATCAGTGTTCTTTCCCTCTACATCACACTCTTCGTTCTTATGAAGTTCCGACGTGTTTTTGTTTTGTTGTTCCACCTTGTCTTTGTGTCTTTTATTTTTTCTGTTCCTTCTCCTCTTGTTTTGTGCTTCCTCAGTGTTATCCTTTACATCTTCGTTATTCTTGCTCCCTTCACTCCCAGGTGTCTGAGACTGGCGCCCTCTAGACAAAGACTGGCTACTACTACGGCTGCGGTTGTTCCTAAGACGACCTTGACGTGACTGCTGTTGCTGCTGTGGTCGCCACTCTGAGAAGTGTTCCTCACTCTGTTGCCACTCTGGCCTTTGTGGCTGCGGAGTAGATCGCTGTCGTTGCTGCAACACTGTCTGTTGTTGTTGTTGAGGTCTCTGTTGTTGCTGATGCTTGACCTCTGTTTGTTTTTGTTGCTGCCTCTCTTCTATTAGTTCATGCCCTTGTTGTATCTGCTCATTTACCCCTTGTCTCTGTTGTGGCCGTCTCTCCCCTTTATTGTTATGTATGCCGCTTTTCTCTCCTGTTTTTGGTAGTTTATGTTCTTGCTGCTGCTGCTTGGTCTGGTGTTGCTGTTTGCCACGCTCCTGCTGCAGCTGCCAATGTTGGTGGGGGTGTTGCTGTGGTTGCTGTTGATGTGTTTGCTGTTGGTGCTGGTGTTGTTGTTGTTGTTGTTGCTGTTGTTGTTGTTGCTGCTGCTGTTGGTGTTGTTGTTGCTGTTGGTGTTGTTGTTGATGTTGGTGTTGTTGTTGATGTTGGTGTTGTTGTTGTTGTTGGTGTTGCTGTTGGTGTTGTTGCTGTTGTTGTTGATGTTGATATTGCTGCAGTTTTTCCTGAGGTTGGTGTTGCTTGTGTTGCTCTTGCTGGTGTTGGCGAGGCGTGATGGCTGACTTGGGTTGTGGTGTAAGGGTCGTGGCTCCCTGGTTGTTCCTGAAGGTAACAGCGGTGCGTCGCTGGTCGCCCTGACCTACGCTGATGGTGGCCAGGTCGGGAAATCTCTCCTCCACGGTTTTGTGAATCAGGAACCGCCGCCGGGGATTCACCGCCGGGAAGAGCAGCGCTCTGCAACAACACAAACACATTGTTATTAAGAAATTATGTGTACATTATATTCATAAAGTGCTCAACCGTTAAGGGTCATACAGAGCCTATGGAATGACACGCAATCTCGTGTTTCTTTTTTTCTTTAAACACGCCGGCCGTCTTCCATTATGATATGGTGACTCCAAAAAGGCATCACCATCATTCTGCGCATCTCTGGCAAGAGTTGCGCAGAAATCTCAATTTAAATAACCCTCTGAACTGCAGCATCACTCCTTTAGAGTGCAGGTACTGTATTTCCCACTTCCAGGAATCAAGTCTGGCTAACCGGTGTTCCCCTGAATCTCTCCATGATTGTTACGCTGCTCACACTCAAACACTTCAGACCATAAAAACCACTTGCCTCCATTCATTTCGATCTAATACACTTACACAACAAGCCTTGTGGATGCTCAAGCTTCTAACACAATAAACTACTACATCCATACACAATCGAAGCCAATTTTACAATTTCCTCCTTTGCCTTATCATCTTTGATCCATGGAAAAAGCTTAGGCATCACCAATTCCCGAAATCATGAGAAGTTACGGCACAAACAGGCGGATCATCTAACCAATAAAATAATGTTTGCCTGCTGCAGTGTTCCTCCATTCTAATGTTTTTACTACCTCGGTGGACTGGTGTCAATGGGACATCTTGATATGTTTACCCATGCATCTTGTGAAATTCTCGCTCCAGGAGCATATTAGTATAGCTACATAGGTGTTTTATAAGAGGCTATAGTATAAGTATTAGTATATTTATGAATAAACATACAATATCAAAATATACTGTAATTACTGGTATACTAATGAATACACACAAACCATGCTGAATACCGTAGTGAATGACAGATGTGGGGGGGGGGGGGGGAAATAGAGGCGGTAGTAAATAGGTGTATGGAGTGGTGGAGACAGCAATAAACAGGTGTGTGGAGCAGCGAAAGCAGCAGTAAACAGGTGTGTGGCGTAGTGGAGGTAGTAATAGGTGTGGAGTGGTGGAAGCACGAGTAAACAGGTGTATGTAGTGGAGGCAGCAGTAAACAGGTGTATGTAGTAGTGGAGATAACAGTAAACAGGTGTGTGGAGTAGTGGAGGCAATAAACAGGTGTGGAGTAGTGGAGGCAGCAGTAAACAAGTGTGTGGAGTAGTGGAGGCAGCAATAAACAGATGTGTGGAGTAGTGGAGGCAGGAGTAAACATGTGTACAGGGTCTACAAGTTTAAGTACTTGCCTTTAAAAAAAATGAATCTGTATAAAGGACTTGTCAGAAACAACAAATGATACCAACGTGTTAGCAGATGTAAAAAAAAAAAAAAGTTTTGCAATGAGTCTACCATTGTTTAGTTTTTGTCTACTTAGCACATGAGGGCCTTTAGTTGCCTCAGTGGCTCACCACACATTCTGTATTAATGTTTACATCGGTGGTTCACCGCACATTGTATATTCATTGTTAACACTTAAGTTACCGAAGTACATACCTATATCTCGGTTATTTGCTGAAATAACTCGCATTATAAAGAAAATAATAGCGAATATATATATATATATATATATATATATATATATATATATATATATATATATATATATATATATATATATGTCGTGCCGAATATGTAAATCTGGTCAATTAGCAAGAACTCATTTAAAATTAAGTCCTTTCTAAAATTTTCTCTTATACGTTTAAAAATATATTTTTTTCATTAATGCTGTACAAATTTATAATTTTGCACCCAAAGGAACTTAGAAAACTTACTTAACCTTATTATAGCAAGAACAATTTATTTTAGCCTAACCCAACTAAATATATTTTAGATTTGTTTACAGTAATTTAATACTAAACAAACACCTAGAGGTTATTCCGGGTATCAACGCCCCCGCGGCCCGGTCCACGACCAGGCCTCCCGATGGATCAGGGCCTGATCAACTAGGCTGTTACTGCTGGCCGCACGCAGTCCAACGTACGAGCCACAGCCCGGCTGATCCGGCACTGACTTTAGGTATCTGTCCAGCTCTCTCTTGAAGGCAGCCAGGGGTTTATTGGCAATTCCCCTAATGCTTGATGGGAGGCTGTTGAACAGTTTTGGGCCCCGGACACTTATGGTGTTTTCCCTTAGTGTACTAATGGCGCCCCTACTTTTTATTGGGGGCATTTTGCATCGCCTGCCCAGTCTTTTACTTTCGTAGGGAGTGATTTCTGTGTGCAGATTTGGGACCATTCCTTCCAAGATTTTCCAAGTGTAGATTATGATATATCTCTCCCTCCTGCGTTCCAACGAGTACAAGCCAAGTGCTTCCAAGCGTTCCCAGTAGTTAAGGTGCTTGACAGAACTTATACGTGCAGTAAAGGATCTCTGTACACTCTCTATATCTGCGATTTCACCTGCTTTGAATGGAGATGTTAATGTACAGCAGTATTCCAGCCTAGAGAGAACAAGTGATTTGAAAAGGATCATCATGGGCTTGGCATCTCTCGTTTTGAAAGTTCTCATTATCCATCCTATCATTTTCTTTGCACGTGCGATCGTGGCACTGTTGTGATCCTTGAAAGTGAGATCCTCAGACATTACTACTCCCAGGTCCCTTACATTATTTTTCCGCTCTATTGTATGGCCGGAGTCAGTAGTATACTCTGTTCTAGTTATTATCTCCTCCAGTTTTCCATAACGGAGTAGTTGGAATTTGTCCTCATTGAACATCATATTGTTTACCGTTGCCCACTGGAAAACTTTGTTTATATCTTCTTGGAGGTTAACCGCGTCCTCAGCAGATGACAGCCTCATGCAGATCCTAGTATCATCCGCAAAGGATGATACGGTGCTGTGGTGTACATCTCTGTTTATGTCTGATATGAGGATAAGGAATACCATCTAAAAGGGACCAGGAGGCACACACCCCACAAGACAAACAATAGTAGCTACGACAACCCAACTCCAGGTGATTTTTTTTAGTAGCAGGAAACGAAAAAAGAAAATGGAAGGAAATAACAAAAGTAGTCCACCACCTTGGAGCCTTGTTGGACTGGAGGCGCAGCCAGTGGCCACCCATGGCCCTCCAGAATTACAACTACTGATGCCGATAACAAAATCCCCCCAACAAACACAGAATACAACCTCGTTCATATTTGCTAATATACAGGGCCTTAAGCCATCCACCACCAACAAAATACCTTTTATCAGTGGACTTCTAGTGGAGTCTAATGCAATGTTTGCAGCCTTCACAGAGACTCACACAAAAGATCACTTTGACAGTGAAATATGGATAAGTGGTTACAACCTTTTTAGATGCGACAGAAAAAACAGGCAACAAGGGGGGGTTGGCCTGTATGTCAAAGAGTCCCTTATCTGCATGGAGTTGC
>NC_091337.1:12213120-12245620 GCF_038502225.1 Cherax quadricarinatus | reverse complement strand
TGTATGTATGTATGTATGTATATATTAGATATAGATAGTAAAAAATACAAGTGCTTCAATATTAACGGATTTTTTTTATTTTGTATTAATAATATGAATGTGTATGGTGTGACTATTAT
The DNA here is from genome assembly GCF_038502225.1 of Cherax quadricarinatus. Taxonomy (NCBI): domain Eukaryota; kingdom Metazoa; phylum Arthropoda; class Malacostraca; order Decapoda; family Parastacidae; genus Cherax; species Cherax quadricarinatus. The sequence goes on along the minus strand of NC_091337.1, from coordinate 12,245,501 downwards.
TATATTCATGGGGTAGCGTGAAACCCATACGGGTCATACAGCGCTTGGTGTGGGGAAAATGGAAGGCATTCAGGCTTGATTTAAGGAAGAGTTGGTCCAATTCCTTACGTGACAAGCCCCTTCGGGAGCATCGAGGAACCTTCCTTGAGATGTATGGTGTGAGAGGCAGCTAGTATTACCATTACACAGTACACAGGCTTCACTAGTCACAGTATTTTAATTAACATGTAGAACTCTCATTAAGTAGCCTTTACAAACGAACAAGAAAACTCTTGTGGTAAAAATGGGGTGTAGGGTTGGGGTGGGTGCTGGAATAAACGTGAGGAGACACCCCAATAACTTATCATCCCTTCCCCCACCATAACATACCCGTAGTGGAAGGTTGGACGATATCACCAACAACTTACTGAACTTACACTCACACGCTCAGATTTTATTATCCTATACATTAGGGAGGTACCAAAGAATCGCCGAGTATCGGTTAATTATGAAGGTATTGGTATGGGTAAAAATATTGGTATCGTCCCATCCTTATTACATATGAAACCTATCCTGTGTTACATGACACGGAAACTTTTAGTTAGCATTTGTTCCCACTATGTAGTCTAACCTAGAGTAGAGGAGCAGCACACTGCCGATGTTCAAAACCGCAAGAACGACCTTACTCTCATCCTCGAGCGGTAGGGCTAAAAGGACAACCTCGTCCTCATGAGTGCCACGTGAATGACCTCCCCTCATCCACGAGGGACAATGCCACAAAAACGACCTTGCCCTCATCCTGTCACAAAGGCCGTTCCCCCTCTCCCCACCCTTCACAATGACGAACTATTTACAAACTACGACATAAGAGATACGTTTTAGTTGTGATTTGATTATGGTTCAAGAAGGACCGAAACGTCGTTTAAAATTTTATGTCTAGATTGTGGATTAATTGTGAATTGTTGCAGGTATTGTTCCACGGTATCGTGACTTACTTTACTAAGAGATACAGGAGGTAGGCACAAGACGCTTGAGCAGTTTTTTCCAACATGTTGACATCTATCAACATAAAATTACCAGTGAAGGTGTTTGTAAGCTGCACGAACAAAATCCCCGTGTGAGCGATGATTGCATTAACATAATTTTTATCTCCTCTCGAGGCCAGTGTAGACATGACACAGTTACTTCCTCTAGCTGTGACTTCACTTGTTTCCCTTCATCCCCTACGTCACATCACTTCATTTTGTATAAACATCTTCCTCTCTTGTGTCTATTTTATGCTTATGGAAACATTAATTTCAGACCGAAATATAAAGTGCTCATTCATCTATTTTTTTTTCTACAGTTCTGCCACTAGTGTGTGTATATGTATACATACCGTCTAGTGATCACTTCTATCACACTGCTTTAACCGTCAAATCATATTTATGTAAGATAGGTAGGCAGACACCACCTCGTTCACTTTTCATTGCCCACCCCATCTCCTTTCTCACTATCTTTTTTTTACTTCACCTTCCCATTCCTTATTTCACCTCCATCTTCCCATTCCTTACTTCACCTCCATCTTCCCACTCCTTACTTCACCTCCATCTTCCCATTCCTTACTTCACCTCCATCTTCCCATTCCTTACTTCACCTCCATCTTCCCACTCCTTACTTCACCTCCATCTTCCCATTCCTTATTTCACCTCCATCTTCCCATTCCTTACTTCACCTCCATCTTCCCACTCCTTACTTCACCTCCATCTTCCCATTCCTTACTTCACCTCCATCTTCCCATTCTTAACTTCACCTACATCCTCTTTTCTCACTACCCCTCCATCTCTCCCTTCCTCACTACTCTATCTCCCTCTCCCCTTCCTCGCTACCCTTAATCTCCTCCCTATAATCTTGTATCTTTGCGTAGCTACTGCTATCACCCTTACAACATACAAACACAGGATATACTCCTAGTTTGTACTCTATATCTGGTTTTCTTCCACTCTCTCATGCACTTCTTTCAACTGAGTTTTGGTAATCATTTCTACACCGCGCCTTCTTCAGTTAAAACTATCCTTCCCTTTTTTAACACACCAGCCATCTTCCACCGAGGTAACCTGAAAAAGAAAAAAAAAACACTTTCACCACCAATCATTCCAACACTGTCTACTCAGCGGCGCGCCGACATTACCATTCAGATGCCCCTCCAACTACAAATATCCCCACCCCTCCTTCAGAGTGCAGGCACCCAAGTCCGGTTAACGGTTTCCCCGAATCTCTTCATAAATGTTACCTTGCTCATATTCCAACAGCGCGTCAAGTTACAAAAAAACACTTGCCTCCACCTACTCCTATCTAACACGTTAACATACACCTGTTGGATGTTCAAGCCCCTCCCATACCCTGCCTTTCCTCCACTACAGATTTATGCACCTTCCAAGTCATCATATTTTGTTCCATACTCTCTAAATGTCCATATCACCTCGATAACCCTTCCTCTGGCCTTTTACTAACTCCGCACTTCCTAATCTTTAACTACGAATTCTCTGCATGATATTCACACCACACATATATCCACACCACACGATATATCCACTGCCTCCTCTGCAATATTTAAAAACCACGCTTCACACCCATACAAGTGTTGGCATCACTATACTCTGATACATTCACCTTTCTGCCTTTTGTTGTTTCAATAAGTTTCCCTCCACACGTTTTCTTATAGCTGGGGAGATATGAACACGCCAGTTAGTGTGCGTGGTGTGAGAAAGGACACATGTTTACAGTTTTTTAGCACAGCAATAGAGGCTGTAAACAGGATAATGAGGAACATGACAACAACCCAACATAAAACACAGGGGAAACAACACACGCTAAAATCCCTTCACTAAAGCTCTTATTGCATCTTAACCCAGTGTAAGGGAAACTACGCACCTAAGTAAGATTCATAAATTTTGAGTAATTACTATTATTTTATTACTGATATTTCCAAGAAACTCAAACGTAGCTGCTGAGATAAGTCGGTTTTCTTAGGCTGTCACTACACAACATATCAAATTCACAACACAATATAGTTTTCCCTCCATGGGTTCAATGCGCATTGCTTCAAGCGCGTATCAGATATATTAAGTTGTAACACAGTGTGCAGCAAGGATGTGCCAAGACTGAGGTATCATTGTAACACACACTTAGTTAACTGAGCCAACACCTGGCTTGCCTTGAGACGATGCCACCTGTCACCTCCCAAAGTGTCGTACCGTGACATCATCCTCCAACAGGTACACAAACCATTTATTACAGAGTTGAAAAGGCCACAAATGCAGTAGTATGCCATGCTTTACTGACAACATTTCGCCCACACAATGGATTTTATCAGGTCATAAACAGATCTGATACGTTCAAAACGCATGAAAAACGTGCTCATTTATATGTTGCTTGAGCCCACCCTGACACTGCATTGCCAATCATATGATGGCGTTTTTAAAGGTATATTTATTTGTAGTTAAGTATATATTGTAAGGCTTTATATCTTTTTGTATTGTAGGGAATGCTCGAAAACTGACGCCGAGATCCGCGTTAAGAAAATGAACGCTGTTAATGGAGTCAAGGCTGCAACCTATTTAAACATCTCTGCCATACCTAAGTCATCCGCTTACGTTATTTCATTACTGGCGGTTAAATATACGTGAATGTAGGTAACTTTAATGTAAACAATGAATAACAAAAACCTCTTTAGCCCAGACAAAAATTATATATTAATTATTTTACGGTAAGTGACTACAATTAACCTAAATTTAAGTCAGCGCCAATTACTATATTACAACGAGAGAAGGATAACGTCTGGCAGCGGGATATGCAACGTCGTGGCTTGAAGCGTTACAAACCACCCGGTCATTACGATGGTGCGAGAAGGCAACTTTTACCTGCACCAATTCATTATTTATTTATTTATTTATATTTATTTATTAACAATTTGAGCACACATACAGAGGTACAAAAAAATACAGATAAGAGCAGCATGCCAAAGCCACTTATACTATGCATAACATTACGGGCTGGCTTAAAATTAACTTAAGATTAACTAAGCAATGATGAAATCAGTGATAAAACATTAATGTAAACAGATTACTATAAAGCACAAGTGAGTATTACAAAGACAGGTCATATGGTTGCATGCATTGTCGTACATTCAGTAGAATGGAGTATTCTGTTAGGTAGTGTATTTAAAAAATAATAAAGTTAGATTGGGTTTTAGGTTTAACATTTATGTGATATAATTGTGAGAAACATTTAAGATATACAATTTATAAGGTTCAGTTATTCAGTATTTATTTGGTTTTGGGTGAGTAAGTGATCTTTGAGAAGAGACTTGAATTTATAAACAGGTAGTGTTTCTTTTATATTTACAGGTAATGAATTCCAGATTTCAGGGCCTTTTATGTGCATTGAGTTTTTGCATAGTGTGAGATGGACACGAGGAACATCAAAGAGTGATCTATGCCTTGTGTTATGGTCATGTGTTCTGTTGAGGTTGGCAAGGAGATGTTTGAGGGGAGGGTTAATATCAGAGTTAAGTGTTCTATGTATGTAATAGGTGCAGTAATAAGTATGGATGTTTAGTATGGTGAGTAGGTTTAGTGTATTGAATATTGGTGGAGTGTGCTGCCTGTAGTGAGAATTTGTTATCATTCTAACTGCAGCCTTTTGTTGGGTAATTAGTGGTCTGAGATGGTTACTTGTTGTTGAGCCCCATGCACAAATTCCATAGGTGAGATAGGGGTAAATAAGAGAGTGATATAGGGCCAGGAGGGCTGACTGTGGAGCATAGTACCGTATCTTCGATAGTATGCCTACAGTCTTGGAAATTTTCTTAGAAATTTGTTGTATATGTGTATGAAATTTGAGTCTATTATCAAGGTGGATTCCTAAGAATTTTCCCTCTGTTAGCTTTGTGATAGGTGATCCGTTTATCATTATGTTAAGAGGGACATCTGTAGCTCTGTTACCAAACTGAATGAAGTAGGTTTTGTCAATGTTTAGTGTAAGTTTGTTAGTCCTCATACAGGTAGATATTTTCTGTAATTCGGTATTTACAGTATTGGCTAGCGTGACTGGGCTCGGGTGGGAGAAGACGTATGTAGTGTCATCTGCAAATAGTGTGGGTTTGAGTAATTGCGAAGCATTTGGTAGGTCATTTATGTATAGGAGAAAGAGAAGAGGGCCAAGGACACTTCCCTGTGGGACACCAACTGTAATTGGTTGTGCAGAAGAGTTTGCCCCATTTGCATACACATATTGGCTTCTGTTGCTGAGGTATGACTTGAGGTAGTTGAGGGAGTGCCCTCTTATACCATAGTGTGACAATTTTACGTGGAGCAAGTCATGGTCAACTGTATCAAAAGCTTTACGTAAGTCAATGAAGATCCCCAGTGGGACTTCTTTTTTCTCTATTGCAGTGTATATATGTTCTAGCATGTTTATAATAGCATCATTAGTATTTTTATTAGGCCTGAATCCAAATTGGCAGGGGTTGAGTATGTTTTGGGAGATAAGGTAGGAGTAGATTCGTTTATGAATTAATTTTTCGAAGATTTTTGAGAGAGGGTGTAAGTTGGATATTGGCCTATAGTTATTCAACTCTGTTTGGTCTCCTCCTTTGTGGATCGGGGTGACCCTTGCTATTTTGAGTACTGTAGGGAAGGTGGAGGATTCAATGGATTTGTTAAAGAGTGTTGAAATGATTGGTGATAGCACTTGTGACACTTTTTTGTATATAAAGGGTGGTAAGGTATTTAAATCTCCTGCCTTGTTTTTTAGTGTGTTGATAATAAGGGAGACTTCGTATGGGTTAGTCGGAGCTAGGAACAGTGTGTTCGGGTAGTTGCCAGTGAGGTAGTCATTTGGTGGGGTATCTGAGCTTGGGATTTTATTGGCAAGGTTTTGTCCTATAGTGGAGAAGAAATCATTGAGTCTGTTTGCTGTTTCTGTTGGTGGGAGTTGGGGTTCATCTGATTTTGCTAATTTTATTTCGCTATTTCGTGATATCTTTTTTGTTCCTAGAATTTCTGATAGGGTTTTCCAGGTCTTTTTTATATCACCTCGTAAGTTGGATAATCTGTTCTCATAATACAATTTTTTTGCCCTTCTTATCAGGCTGGTTAGGATTGACGAGTAACGTTTTGTTTGGTCTCTGGTTATGTGACCCATTCTGTACTGTTTTTCATATTGGTGTTTTGTATTTATGGATTTGAGAATGCTGGGTGTTAGCCAGGGACTGTTCAGTCTCTTAGCTGTCATCTGTTTAGTTTTTTTAGGGCAGTGCTTGTTATAGAGGTATTGGGTCTTTTTTAGAAAATTATTAATACATTCGTCAATATCTGTATAGATTTCTAGCTCAGTGTGCCAGTCAATGTTTGCTACTGCTGTTGTGAAGTTATTAATGGCTGCCTCATTGTGAAGTCTGAAGGTGACTTTAGTAGTGTCTTGGGGTAATTTACCAAGAGTTGTTATGAGGAAAGTAGGGTAGTGGTCTGTGGTATTATCTGTAATTATGCCTGATTTTAAAGGGGATATGGTGTTGGTCCAGATGTGGTCAAGTAGGGAAACACTAGTCTCTGTAACTCTTGTAGGTTTTGTTACTGTTGGTAGCAACATACAGTTACTCATTGTGTTTGTGAATTCAGTAACGTGTGGGTCCTGGTCTTGCAGGAGATTTATATTGAAGTCACCTGAGAGTAGTAAGTGATCTTTGTTCATGCGTGCATCAGTTATCATACTTCCTAGGTTTTGACTAAATTGGCTAATGTTTGACTGTGGAACTCTGTAGATGTTTATCAATGTGAGAGGTTTTTGCAGGTATTTGGATTTGAATTTGGCTATTATATATTCCCCATGTTCATCCCTTGTGCAAGTATTAGTGATACATTCTAGTTGGTCTGAGTAGTATATAGCTGTGCCACCCCCTTGTTGGTCTGGCCTACAGTTGTGTATGGCTGTGTAACCAGGAATGGCATAGACATCTGTACTATCAGGCTTTAGCCAGGTTTCAGTTAGTGTAATGATGGACATATTGGCATGTAAGGAATTTAGTAATGCTATGAGGTCATCGTAATGCTTGCTTAAAGATCTGATATTGTAGTTAAAGATAGTTATGTTGTTGTTGGCACTGAGAAGTGCCTTTGATTGTTCTGCAGTGTAGTAATTACAGTAACTGTTTGATTCATTTAAGTCATTAAATAAGAGGTTTGTATCAGGATCAATGCTTGTAATCATAAGATTTGTAGTGAATCTATAGTTAGAATTAAGTATAAAACAAAGTAAAAAGTCTTAAGCTAAAAAATAGCAACTGAATTATTTAACAAATGTAAAATAATGAGCTAAGGTAGTTTTTTTTTTAAGCTAAAATAAAGGAGACAATATAAAAGGGACTAATACAAATAAAGTGATGATCAAATAATGGAGCTTGGGAATATGATAATAGGTAGTACTATAAAGGTAATTCTTTAAAGTTAGAATTATAGTATAAAATTATAATATAAAAGGGACTAATATAAGTTGTGGTGAACTATAAAGTGGTAATCAAATAAATGAGCTTTGGAATATAATGCCAAAATTGTGAACTTATTCTACTTTAGCACCTGAGAATAGCACCTTGATTATTTTAACAATTGTGAATATATAAACTAGGGTAGTTATATAAAGCTAAAATAAAGGAGAAAATATATAAGGGACTAAAATTAAGTAATGGTAAACAAAGTTAAATGGACAGATAGTCACTATGAAATAATATTGGTTTAGGAGTAAGATCTGATTTGTAATATTAAATAAATTGAGCAGTTTATTGCACAATAAAAGTAAAAAAAAATGAGGTAGTTGGTACTAGCTAGCAAAAGATAGTTTTGGTACTTGCAAAAAAGTAATTAGAATATACACTAATTGCATACACAATGAAAAGTGACTAAAAAACAAGTAGTGATAAACAGGTAAGAATAATGAATATTAATTTGGAGTAAGATTTGACTTGTAATTTAAAATTATGAGCAATTAATAGCAGTAAGAAAGAAGTATAAAGTACTGGAGGTAGTTGGCATTAGCTAGTGATGAAAAATAATAAAAATAATAATGTACAATATAATAGTAACGTACACTATATGCACCACACGTATATATGTATTAAGGGCACTTATCTAATCTGTTACAGAAATGTCAGCTTTTCTAAGGAAGGTAGAGAAATCGTGTTCGTTTGAGATGGTATATTGTTGTCCTGTTGATGTTTTCCTTACTAGTATTTTCCCATCTCGCGTGAAACACTGATGTATTTTGTTTTCCTGTTTAAGTTTTCTCAGCCTGAACAGAAGGTTTTGACGTTTTTTTGTTAGACACTCATTTATGTACACTCCATTTTTCATTGTAATTGCTGATTTAATTAGGTCCTTTCTTTTATCGTATGAATGAAGTCTGATCATTATACTGTGTTTACTTCCTGGTTTTCCTAACAAACGTGTTTCTTTGATTTCATTGTTTTGCACGATGACTTGTACGTGGTTCTGTATTATCCTGATAGCAGTTTCTTTGCACTGTGCTTGTGTTATGTCACTAGGAATGTGTGGACTGTTTATTATAACTGCATCAGACAACTTATCTTGTTCAGTTTTGTCGTCTTGGAAATCAAGGTATTCATTTAGTCGAGTGTGCATGTTCTGATTCCAGTCCTTGATTGCTTCTTCAACCTTCATATTTATTGTTGTTATTTGCTCAGTGTGACTGGCTATAGCTGCTTTTAGAGTATTTTCTGTGTCAACACTTCCCGATGTAATCTTCTCTTCAAGGTTTTGGATCTTATTCTCGAGGTTGGTTATCTTGGATTCTCGTCGCTCGAGTGTTGCTTTGATATCTTTGATTTCATTTTCTAGAGCAACGATGTAGTCCTTGATATTGTCAGGAATAATCATACCTGAGTTATCATGGATGAATCCTTTGAAGGGAGTGGAGTTGGAGGGGGAGTCAGCCATGTTTGTTGTTGTTGTTCCCTGGGTGGCGGCGGTGAGGGGGGTTGATGATACACCGGCGTCCTGCTGGGTAGACAAGTTGAGTTCTAGGGTCCTTGCTGTTATTCTTTTATTACTGGTGTTGTTTTTTCTGCGATATCCTTTCATAGTATCACTGAAGTAGATACTGTGTAGCAATGGAGGAGAAGGCTTGTTTTCTCGGAGCTTGGGTTAAGTGGTTGTCTGGCAGCGGAGGCAGTGTTTGGGTTAGCAGGGCTGTCTTCCTTAGATCTTCTAATTTTGTCAAGATTTGGGTTACATTCTTAGTATTCTTGGGTCATGTTGTGGTCTACGTGGGTTCATGTAGTTGAACTTTCACTTAGGCCATCACAAGTTTTGATGAGCGATGTTTTTTTGAGAAAGAAGAGCTGGTAGGATACCGTTGCTGCCGCTGCCGCCGCCTCCGCCTCACATTAAAAATACAAAAGCGTATGTAATCCTGTAATAACACAGGATATAGTAATAACTCTATTACATGACATTACGTTACCTTAGGAATAAAATATAATTAATAATTTTATATAGGTAATCGCTTGATTTATACACGAAGTAATTTATATAAAATGCATTACAAACTGAACTAATAAAAGCCCCATTAAGGAACATCCTAAGAAAATTAGTAGAGATGAGCACTACCTGCTGACTCATGCAAGGCAGAACCTTTACGAAACCCAGTGGAAAGAAATGATAGGAAACAGCAACACCATGGAAAGGGGGCACATGCAGTATAATGTGATCCTTTACTGGCTACGTTGAGCCCACACGGACGGCTTTACTGAGTCACAAAGAGTGATTTTATAAAGTCGCGGTTCGTGAGACAATGCATGTTCGAAATGTCACGATATTCCCCGCGCTGCCACACGAGAAACAAGCGTTCTTTTCATTAAACTATAAGGAAATGTAGGTTAATAGAAGTTAACCTTATATATACCATTGACGGGTTTCGCAACTTTTCCTAGTCCTAAAGCCCTGTCCTGGTAAGACTAATCTAACAGTAGAAGGAAGTAGTATTAAGAGTAGTACGGGCAGCAAGACAAAGAACATCAGAGATGCCTTGAGAAGCTTTACTGGCAGGGTAACGGGACACTAGTGTTCCCTGCCTCTACCATCTGTCCTTCAGTACACAGCTAGCTACCCTTACTACAACATCCCCCCCCCCACCACCACCACAACACCCACCACCACTAAAGAATAACTGAATTAATTTCCCTTGCCCTCGGTCTGGGATATCATCTTCAAAAAATTTCATTTCTTCTTTGCATGGGATAAGGTATCGTGAGAGATGGCAGTGACACTACGGACTTACACAGGTCTTTACCTAGAGATCACATTACTGACTTAATTTCATTTAATCATTATTCAGTCTACTTATTCATATAAAACTTCTCATGTGACATACTTTCAGCTAATCAAAAACTAATAACGTATTTTTATTCGTAATATAGTTGGTGATTTGAGCTGTATGTTTTACCATGGAAACCCTGATAATAATAACCACAATCAGCTGTAGTTATCTAAACCATGCACTACGATAATACTTACTTCACTTTCCTTAAATCACCACCACCAATGAAAAGATTAAACATATGCATGCAAGCAGCAAACAAGACAGCGAAAACACGCACAAACACATACGCACAATCTGGAGAGCGATGTAAGGAAAGAAGGATCCATACATAGCTTTAAGAAGAGGTTCAATAAAGCTCATGGAGAAGGAAGAGAGTGAACCTAGTAGCGACCAGCGAAGAAGCGGACCCAAGAGCTATGACTTGACCCCTGTAACCACTAGGTGAGTACACACACACACACACACACACACACACACACACACACACACACATACACATACACACACACACACACACACACACACACACACACACACACACAGTGTATGTTAGGCCCATACTGGAGTATGCAGCACCAGTCTGGAACTCACACCTGGTCAAGCACGTCAAGAAGTTAGAGAAAGTACAAAGGTTTGCAACAAGGCTAGTTCCAGAGCTCAGGGGAATGTCGTACGATGAAAGGTTGAGGGAAATCGGACTGCCGACACTGGAGGACAGAAGGGTCAGGGGAGACATGATAACGACATACAAGATACTGCGGGGAATAGACAAGGTGGACAGAGATAGGATGTTCCAGAGAGGGGACACAGAAACAAGGGGTCACAACTGGAAGCTAAAGACTCAGACGAGTCACAGGGACGTTAGGAAGTATTTCTTCAGTCATAGAGTCGTCAGGAAGTGGAATAGCCTAGCAAGTGAAGTAGTGGAGGCAGGAACCATACATAGTTTTAAGAAGAGGTATGACAAAGCTCAGGAAGCAGAGAGGGAGAGGACCTAGTAGCGATCATTGAAGAGGCGGGGCCAGGAGCTGAGTCTCGACCCCTGCAACCACAATTAGGTGAGTACACACACAAGGTGTAAGAAGACGTTTGACACAGTTCCACACAAGAGATTAGTACAAAAACTGGAGGACCAGGCAGGGATAACAGGGAAGGCACTACAATGGGTCAGGAAATACCTGTCAGGAAGACAACAGCAAGTCATGGTACGCGGCGAGGTGTCAGAGTAGGCACATGTGATGAGTGGGGTTCCACAGGGGTCAGTCCTAGGACCGGTGCTGTTTCTGGTGTTTGTGAACGACATGACGGAAGGAATAGACTCCGAAGTGTCCCTGTTTGCATATGATGTGAAGTTGATGAGAAGAATTCATTCGGACAGGACCAGGAAGAGCTACAAAGGGATCGGGACAGGCTGCAGGTCTGGTCCAGCAATTAGCTCCTGGAGTTCAACCCCACCAAGTGCAAAATCATGAAGATTGGGGAAGGGCAAAGAAGACCGCAGACGGAGTACAGTCTAGGGGGCCAGAGACTACAAACCTCACTCAAGGAAAAAAATCTTGGGGTGAGTATAACACCAGGCACATCTCCTGAGGCGCACATCAACCAAATAACTGCTGCAGCATATGGGCGCCGAGCAAACCTAAGAACAGCATTCCGACATCTTAATCAGGAATCGTTCAGGACTCGGTACACTGTGTACGTTAGGCCCATATTGGAGTATGCGGCACCAGTTTGGAACCCACATCTAGCCAAGCACGTAAGAAACTGAAGAAAGTGCAAAGGTTTGCAACAAGACTAGTCCCAGAGCTAAGGGGTATGTCCTACGAAGAGAGGTTAAGGGAAATCGACCTGACGACACTGGAGGACAGGATAGATAGGGGGGACATGATAACGATATATAAAATACTGAGAGGAATTGACAAGGTGGACAGACAAAATGTTCCAGAGATGGGGCACAGCAACAAGGAGACACAGATGGAAACTGAAGACACTGATGAATCACAGGGATGTTAGAAAGTATTTCTTCAGTCACAGAGTAGTCAGGAAGTGGAATAGTTTGGGAAGCGATGTAGTGGAGACAAGATCCGTTCATGGCTTTAAGCAGAGGTATGATAAAGCTCATGGTGCAGGGAGAGTGACCCAGTAGCGACCAGTGAAGAGGCGGGCCAGGAGCTATGACTCAATCCCTGCAACCACAACTAGGTGAGTACACACACACACTGAAAGCGGTGTAATAATAAGAGCTAAACATCAAGACAGCAGAACGTCAGGACAATAATAGGGCAGGATAGACGTACGAGCATAAAAAAAAAAACAGGGAAGACACAGGAGAAAAAAATAAAACCTTGAAGATGTTTGTGTCTCAATTTATCCTTTAACATGCATTCAAGAACTTGTCTGACCCTTTGAAAGCACAGCTAAAATACTGCAAGATAGCAGACAGGTGCACTCGAGTCTCAAATTAGGATGCACTTGTGTATTTAAATACTGAAGATGAGAGCGAGTGGTTGTGTTGAGGACACGAGGAAGGCGGAGGGGAACAACGGGTGTCAACAGCTTCAAGGGCACCAGGTACATGTGAACCTCGTACAATGCTTCCTACCACCACCCAACAACTACCTATTCCTCAACCACCAAGAGCAGATATGTGCAGGGAAAGATGAAATACCTAAGAAGTACTATTCAACAGCCACAGGCACGTCCAGCTTTAGGGTAACCGTTATCTCGGTTTTGTGGCATCAGTAACAGAGTGGAATACAGAGCCGTAATGTTGGTACTGCCTACGCAGGGTGTACTACTGCTTCCAATTCCCACAACTAGTTGAGATCAAATTTATATATATATATATATATATATATATATATATATATATATATATATATATATATATATATATATATATATATATAAATATATATATATATATATATATATATATATATATAATATATATAATATATAATATAGGGAGGTACCACCTCTAGAACTGTCATAGGGACACTCATCCTCAGAGAAAAGAATAAACTTGCTTCAGGGAAAACTCAAGGTTTTCCCTGAAGCTGTTTGAGAATTTTCTCCTACCACCCCCTATATTTCAAATATATATATATATATATATATATATATATATATATATATATATATATATATATATATATATATATATATATATATATATATATTGGAACCTTGGTACTCGAACTTAATTCATTCCAGAAGGCTGTTCGAGTGCCGATCTGTTCGAGTACCGAACGAATCTTCCCCATAAGGAATAATGTAAATTTGATTAATCCGTTTCAGATCCCCAAAAATACATTTACAGCGACTTTGCGGTGTATTTTCTTATGACATTTATGATTATATTTTCGGTTTCTTGGTCTCATTTGATAGCATGAAAGATGTGTTACAGAAATAGAGATGATTTTGAATGGTTTACAGAATAAAAGTACCTTGAAATTGAGCTCAAAATAGAGGAAATGTTCGATTTTTGCTGATGTTCACGAGTAAACTAATCACGTCACGCGTCCTATACACGTCAACTGGGGGGTCTAATATGCTTTCACAAATGTGCTATTATTTATACCATTTTTCAATAATGCAGCAGTCTACATAAAAGTAAATCCTCTATTTTTTGTGTGAATAAAAATTCAAAATGGAAAGCAAGCGTAATATAAGAGGATCCGAAGTGGGAGGAGCTACAGGAGAGAGAGAGAGAGAGAGAGAGAGAGAGAGAGAGAGAGAGAGAGAGGCCAGCAGCAGCAGCATTCAGTATCTGATAAGTCATCTTGATAGCCAGATACTAGCGGTGGCATAAATACAATGTTGTATAATTACGCTAATACTATTAATAATAAAGGTTATCTATCACATTTATTCCATCTTGATATCAGAAATACAATAGATAACCTAGAAGCACAATAAAGACGCCGAAATTAATAAAAGGCATATTATATGGAGAGGCGGAGGTGGTAGGGCAAACACACTAACCAATTTTCTTTTTGGTTGGCTGTTATCACTAATCTTCTTAGGCACCAAGCTGACTTATTTATACAAATACAAAAAAAAAAAAAAAAACACCCAAAAAATGCGAAGAAACACGAAATAGTTTACATTGAAGTTCAGCGGAGTTCTCGACTGAGCAGCAATTGCAGGGAGACTGACGCACATGTTCTGACAGGTTGTGTTTGTTTGGTCAAGTGCCGAGGAAACGGTCGACTACCGAGCGATTTTTTTTACCGAACAAAGCAATCGCAGACAGGCGATCTTAACAATGCAAGACAAGCCAAGGGGGATGGAAATCTTCAGCTCAAGATCCTTCACACATCTTCGTGCATCAGGAGCTATGAAATGTTGCAAGAGCAGCAACAGATAAATTGAGGGGAAGTTTTCTCAGAGGAAAGGTAGCGTGTTGATGCAGGCCTATTCACTGAATTTTAAGTTAGCATTTGTTCTTGAAGATGCGTTTACGAGTAGCAACACCAAGAGGAAAGGAGGCTTCGCCAATAAACAACCACAATGATACAAAAAATAACACTGGCTCAGACTGTGCTACAAGTCATCGACAGAACCACAACAAATTCATTATATGAGCACAAAATAAACAACCATTAATTCACGTTGACTGATTGTGAGTTGTTACAGCTTCCACTATTTCACTATAATCTGCTTCACTTTATTATACCGCTGTTGTAAAAGTGCTTGTCTCCGACAGTCATATGGGTATTATATCTCCGCTGGAAGCCCCTCTCCCCTCGGTTTGTATTCTTTCCTGCTACGCAGTTACCGGTAACATGTGTCTACCTCGTCCACTTCCTCTTTCCGGAGTAAGCTTCTTGATTTGCATTCTTGATTTAGAGCTTTTATTTTTCACCCGAACCAACCTTGTGAAAAGCTTTGCACCTTTCCGGTTTTCATTGTTGTACTCGCTGAAGGTTTGACGCCAAAGCCGCTTATTCGAAAATATGTTCGACATTTGCTGCATTTCTGTGAACACGATTTTTCATAGCGTCCTCAATACCATGTTTATATTTGCAACTTAGCACAAGTCATCGACGTTATTCGGTTTATATCTTCTTCCGGCGGTAGATTTCGTGTGATAACTCTCTGATATTTCTCACTGTTTCTGTGGTACGTTTTGCTAAGTTTGTTTTACTTCCTCGGCCATTTTCGTTACTTTATATTTGCTGGAACTAAATTCCAGTAGCCAATTTATCGACCATTCCTGTAGCCGTTTCAGGCTATCTTGTAATCTTCGGCAGTCCTCATCGATTTGCATTCTCAGCATGAGCTTTGGCTCGTCTGAGAACACTGCTACGCACGATTCATGGCCTCCTGGGAATCTATTTACATAAACTAGGACCAATGTATTGCAGAAGTGAACACTGCTGGACTTCACTGGTTACGCTCGCCCATTCTGATACTTCGTCCCTCACAAAGGATGTTTTCTACTGTTTAGGTATTCCTTTGCCAATTATTTTAGCCTTGTTACTTTGGCAAGCCTTTCGAGTTTGCTTATTTGTCTTCCGCGTAATAATGTGTAAAAAGATTTCTTTAAAGTCGAGGGATATGCAATCCTCCCACATTTCTATTCCCTATTATCGTTTCATATTAAGTTCAAAACACGACTTTCCCTCTCTGAATTCGTATGTTGCCCTGAGTACACTATGTTCACTCTAGGTGTTCTATCTCTTATAACTATGCACATCACTTTGCATGGGATGCGAGCACCAACATAACCCTCACCATGACACCTTCCACCTTCCATAGGATTCTTTAATAATCACCCCTAATTCCACTCCTCTGCCATTCCTTCAATTCCTTTACTTAAATGCCAGTTCATCTTCCAGCTCAAAATACGGCAAAATACCACTATAATAAATCAACCAAGTATCAATTAAGTTTCAAGACAACACTAAAATTAATCTATTAAGTTCCAGGCCTAGGCCATCACTGTTGATTGCTCAACTACGCTGCTGCTGATAATGGCCCGCTAGCCCACATGGCCATCACATCTTGCTCGATCTGATACTTGGCGGAAATAGTGGTCAACTTTCCTCTTGAAGTCTTGTACACTTGTTCCCATGTTTCTGATAGCTGCGGGCAGCGAGTTGAATAATCTTGGACCACAGATGCCTTTCACTGGGTTTGTTTTACACTTCCTGCCATATCTCTCACTCCTGTGTGTACTTTTGAGTCTAGTCATAACTAGAATTTCATAAACCTCACTTTCATAATATTTTTTGACAAGAAGGAAGCAGTTCAGTTAATCCAAAATAAATATTCGATGTTGTGGTTGTGATAATCTACACTCTTCAACACAACCACGTTAAAAAAAATTAAATCTTAGGCCAGTATAAAACAAATCAAAGACAAGTGTGCGTTCAAGATATGTTTTCAAAGCAAACCTCTTTTCCTACAATTTTATATCCAAATATCTTAAAGAAAATTACAATAGTTTATCCTGCATACACGTAAACAACATGTTAATACCACTGATCCTGCAGCTCCTATATTTGTGAACCCTGCTTTATATTCCTGGGAATCTCTAAATCCCCAAGGATCACACAATGCCTTGGAAACAGGCATATGTCGTTCAAACTGTTTTGCTTAAGATCTTCTTCATCAGTATCAAAACAGTTCCTATCCTTACGTGTGACTTGTTTAAAAGTGCACGCTGCGAAGTGCAGCAGATAAACAGCTAGGGAAAAACCCTGCAAAGTGTTCATTAAGCTTTAAAGAAAACACGGAAGACTAGAACTAAACGTTCATACAACACTAGGAATCCTATTAAGTTCTAATTTTTAACCTTTACACCAAAAGTGGAAGCTTGTCTAACCCTGGCTACCCTAGTTAGCTTCACTGTATGTAGGGTCATTATGGCTGCAATTCACCTCCACACTTAACTTAAAAAATGTTTTAATCCCTATAACAGTGACTCGTGTAAACTCCTCGGCGACTAAAACAAACGTCTATGTATAACATACATACTTCTCGGTATGTGGATATAAGCCTTGGTGTATATTAGCGATATTCTAAATTCTGATGGTATCAGTACCAACATCAGCTAATTCTGATAGTATCAGTATCGACCTAAAAGTGATATCGGTATCGGCAATTTTATTTTTTTAATCGCCCCATCTCTAATGTATGTACTCACCTAGTTGTGGTTGCAGAGGTCGAATCACAGCTCCTGGCTCCGCCTCTTTACTGGTCGCTACTAGGTCACTCTTCCGGCTCCATGAGCTTTATCATACCTCTTCTTAAAGTTAAGTATGGATCCTGCCTCCGCTACATCACTTCCCAGACTATTCCACTTCCTGACAACTTTGACTAAAGAAATACTTCCTAACATCCCTGTGATTCATCAGAGTCTTCAACTTCCAAATGTGACCCCTTGGTGCTGTGTCCAATCTCTGGGACATCCTGTCTATGTCCACCTTGTCGATTCCTCTCAGTATATGTCGTTATCATATTTGCCCTATCTCTCCTGTCTTCCAGTGTTGTCAGGTCGATTTCTCTTAACCTATCTTCGTAGGACATACCCCTTAGCTCCTGGACTAGTCTTGTTGCAAACCTTTGCACTTTCTCTAGTTTCCTTAAATGCTTGGCTAGATGTGGGTTTCAAACTGGTGCTGAATACTCCAATATGGGCCTAACGTACACAGTGTACAGGGTCCTGAACGATTCCTTATTAAAATGTCGGAATGCTGTTCTTGGGTTTGTTAGGCGCCCATATGCTGCAGCAGTTATTTGGTTGATGTGCGCCTTAGATGTGCCCGGTGTTATATTCACCCCAAGTTCCTTTTCCTTGAGTAAAGTTTGTAGTCTCTGGCCCCCTAGAATGTACTCTATGGTCTTCTTTGCGGTTTCCCAATCTTCATGACTTTGCACTTGGTGGGGTTGAACTCCAGGAGCCAGTTGCTGGACCAGGCCTGCAGCCTGTACAGATCCCTTTGTAGTTCTGCCTGGTCCTCGTCCAACTGAATTCTTCTCATCAACTTTGCATCACCTGCAAACAGGGACCCTTCGGAGTCTATTCCTTCCGTTAGGTCGTTCACAAATACCAAAAACAGAACCGGTCCTAGGACTGACCCCTGTGGCACCCCGCTCGTTACAGGCGCCCACTCTGACACGTACCATGACTCGCTGTTGTCTCCTGACATGTATTCCCTGATCCATTATAGTGCCTTCCCTGTTATCCCTGCTTGGTCGTCCAGCTGTTGTACTAATCTCTTGTGTAGAACCGTGTCAAACGCCTTCTAACAGTCCAAGAAAATGCAATCTACCCACCCCTCTCTCTCTCACATGTCAATAAGTAAGTTTATTCAGGTATACACAAATACAGTTATATAGAATATCATACACAGCAGCATGTGTGTAAAGTACCCAGGATAACCCAAAAAAGTTGCTGCTGTCATGCTGTCACAGAACTCCAGTAGGGTTGTGACACAGGATTTCCCGTCCCTGAAACCGTGCTGGTTGTCGTTGATAAGCTCATTCCTTTGTAGGTGCTCCACTCTTCTCCTGATAATCTTCTAAATGACCTTGCATACTATACATGTCAGTGACACCGGTCTGTAGTTTAATGCTACGTGTCTGTCTTCTTTTTTTAAAAATTGGGACTACATTTGCTGTCTTCCATACCTCAGGTAGCGTGTGTGTGTGTGTGTGTGTGTGTGTGTGTGTGTGTGTGTGTGTGTGTGTGTGTGTGTGTGTGTGTGTGTGTCGTGCCGAATAGGTAAAACTTGCTATTTTGGATTAAATAGCAACGCTCTTCTTGCCGAATAAGGTAAGCAAAAATTTGTATATATAATAATTTCGCAAAATTCATTCTGAACCTAACCAAAAAAAAAAATCTTTCATTGTGTTTGTTTATTATTAAATCACTGTAAACTTATCTAAAATATATTTAGTTGGATTAGGCTAAATTAAACTGCGCTTATTATAATAAGGTTAGGTAAGTTTTCTAAGGTTCTTCTGGTACAAAATTATTAATTTTTACATTAACATAAATGAAAAAAAAATTTAAACGTATAAGAGAAAATTTTAGAAAGGACTTAATTTTAAATGAGTTTTTGGTAATTGACCAATTTTACCTATTCGGCACGATATATATATATATATATATATATATATATATATATATATATATATATATATATATATATATATATATATATATATATATATATATATATATGTCGTGCCGAATAGGCAGAACTTGCGATCTTGGCTTAAATAGCAACGCTCATCTTGCCATATAGGACAAGCGAAAATTTGTGTACGCAGTAATTTCGCCAAAATCATTCTGAACCTAACGAAAAAAAATATATTTCATTGTGTTTGTTTAGTATTAAATTATTGTAAACAAATCTAAAATATATTTAGTTGGGTTAGGCTAAAATAAATTGCTCTTGTTATAATGTTAGGTAAGTTTTCTAAGATTCTTTTGGAGCAAAATTAAAATTTTTTACATTAATATTAATGAAAAAAAAATATATCTTTAAACGTACAGGAGAAAATTTTAGAAAGGACTTAATTTTAAACGAGCTCTTGCTAATTGACCAGTTTTACATATTCTGCACGACATTTTATATATATATATATATATATATATATATATATATATATATATATATATATATATATATATATATATATATATATAGTGGGAGTTGTCACAGCTGCTCTTTGCTGATGACACTGTGCTCTTGGGAGATTCTAAAGAGAAGTTGCAGAGATTGGTGGATGAATTTGGTAGGGTGTGCAAAAGAAGAAAATTAAAGGTGAATACAGGAAAGAGTAAGGTTATGAGGATAACAAAAAGATTAGGTGATGAAAGATTGAATATCAGATTGGAGGGAGAGAGTATGGAGGAGGTGAACGTATTCAGATATTTGGGAGTGGACGTGTCAGCGGATGGGTCTATGAAAGATGAGGTGAATCATAGAATTGATGAGGGAAAAAGAGTGAGTGGTGCACTTAGGAGTCTGTGGAGACAAAGAACTTTGTCCTTGGAGGCAAAGAGGGGAATGTATGAGAGTATAGTTTTACCAACGCTCTTATATGGGTGTGAAGTGTGGGTGATGAATGTTGCAGCGAGGAGAAGGCTGGAGGCAGTGGAGATGTCATGTCTGAGGGCAATGTGTGGTGTGAATATAATGCAGAGAATTCGTAGTTTGGAAGTTAGGAGGAGGTGCGGGATTACCAAAACTGTTGTCCAGAGGGCTGAGGAAGGGTTGTTGAGGTGGTTCGGACATGTAGAGAGAATGGAGCGAAACAGAATGACTTCAAGAGTGTATCAGTCTGTAGTGGAAGGAAGGCGGGGTAGGGGTCGGCCTAGGAAGGGTTGGAGGGAGGGGGTAAAGGAGGTTTTGTGTGCGAGGGGCTTGGACTTCCAGCAGGCATGCGTGAGCGTGTTTGATAGGAGTGAATGGAGACAAATGGTTTTTAATACTTGACGTGCTGTTGGAGTGTGAGCAAAGTAACATTTATGAAGGGATTCAGGGAAACCGGCAGGCCGGACTTGAGTCCTGGAGATGGGAAGTACAGTGCCTGCACTCTGAAGGAGGGGTGTTAATGTTGCAGTTTAAAAACTGTAGTGTAAAGCACCCTTCTGGCAAGACAGTGATGGAGTGAATGATGGTGAAAGTTTTTCTTTTTCGGGCCACCCTGCCTTGGTGGGAATCGGCCAGTGTGATAATAAAAAATAAATATATATATATATATATATATATATATATATATATATATATATATATATATATATATATATATATATACAAGAACATAAGAAAGGAGGAACACTGCAGCAGGCCTGTTGGCCCATACTAGGCAGGTCCTTTACAATTCATCCCACTAACAACCTGGGGACTCACAACAGGAGGATTACTACGAATCCTCTTGTCCTCCTCCGTTAATCGCCGTATCTCCATCTTAGCAACTCTGAGCTCTTCTCTTAGCTGCTGGTAAAGTTGCTCAAGAGAGGGCATCCTGGTTCAGATTCACAGAGAGCACACAAACAGGTCTTCACAGAGCTAAGTACATATATATGCAAAACAACCACTCTGAAAGAATAGAGAAATTCCAAGCGCTTTCGTGACTACTCACATTATCAAGGAACTATGAAAGTAAAGCATCCAAGGAAGCTATATAAGGGGTCTGGCCAACACCTCACTATCAGATCCCACAACGGTTAAACACCTGAAGCGCGCCGACCCAACTGAGTTCATAGATGAGGAAATAACCAAAATTTATGAAATAGGTAATGATTTAAAATACCCAAGAAATGTAATTGATAAATCTTTTAAAGTTTCTAGAAATACTTTTTACAATCCAAAAAGGGACAACCAGCCTTATTCAACTAAAAATATGTTGGTTCTCCCTTACCATGAAAACTTGGTTGATATGCCTTCTCTTCTTAAGACTTTTAATATTAAAGTTGTATTCAAAAATCTTGATACAGTAAAAAAACTTTTGATAAAGAATTCCCCCCAAAATGCTGATGGATGTGTCTATAAGATTCCTTGTAAAATTTGCGATAAAAGTTTATTACGGTCAAACTGGTAAAAATCTCGAACTAAGATTAAAACAACATAAATATAGCATTAGAACTGGACAAGATTCCAATTCTCTATTTATTCATGTAAGAGATTTTAACCATCCAACTGATTTTCAAAAAGTTGAGAAAGTAGTATCAAGCAAGTCCATGGTCGACAGGAATATAATTGAATCTTGTTTCATAAAAAGCAGTTTTGGCAATATGAATATTTCCTTTGGTTTATATAAATTAGATCCATTTATAATTAATAGAATTTGGGAAGAATTTAATAATACACTGGACAAATAATTTTTAAATTTTCTTGGGTAGAATAGTTTGTGGGCGAGTTGTGCCAAGGACCTATCCAGTTGGGTCGGCGCGCGTCAGGTGTTTAACCGTTGTGGGATCTGATAGTGAGGTGTTGGCCAGACCCCTTATATAGCTTCCTTGGATGCTTTACTTTCATAGTTCCTTGATAATGTGAGTAGTCACGAATGCGCTTGGAATTTCTCTATTCTTTCAGAGTGGTTGTTTTGCATATTCTGAAATCACCTGTTTACTGTGATCTTATTGTGTGTGTATATATATATATATATATATATATATATATATATATATATATATATATATATATATATATATATATATATATATATATATATACAAGCGTTTCGGCGTACATACACAAGTCTCTTGGTGTATACACATAACCTGTTTGTCCATACACATATCTCAGAGTATACAAAACACCAATCCACACGCACTTCAGCGTATACATAAATACCTCTTGGTGTGCAAAACAAACTACAATGTAGAAATGAGCATATACACCTCGATGTATATACACCTATATGAATGCATACACCTATAGGAACACACACATCTCTTAAAAGTGTATACACACTGCTGTGTGTATAACAGGTGTGGTCGTATATAGTGTGGATGGTTGCATTTCTGGTGGTGAGGCAGACAAAGGTGGTGGTGGTGGAGGCTGGCGTCAGCAACAACACGGGGAAGGTCTCCAGGCTACCGTGCAACATTTAGCCACAGTGACGTCACCCTTGCGGCCTACCTCTACTTAACAACACTCCACTTGATACATACATCAAACCTCACTGCAATCACACCAGTCAACGGCTCACTGTAGGCCTCGCCACGGGCACGGTTCTTGCCTGCCACACACATTAAGGAGATATAATATAAATTATCATCATACGCCTGGCAGGAACACGAGGGACAAGGCCCCCGCTAGGGAGGTTCCATAAAGTCGGTGGTAGGCTCTTGATCCAAGGTAGAATTTGTCCTTCCTTTCCTAAGATCGAACCTGACTGCTTCTCACACTCCAGCTGTTGTATGATCCCTATGGGTTTACTGCTTATCCTCTCTACATAACAGTAATCTCGAAACTGGGTAAAAATCCCCTCCCTCCCACACCAGGATAAGAATCCCCCTACCTTCCAACATCAGTGCTCGATATCTCTTCTTTTATTCCACGTGTGTGAAATATCGTCATAATGTTTTTTGTTTCTTATCCACGAGAACCGATATGAATGGCGGCAGCAAGAGAAGGATATGAAGGAGAGGACGCAGACCACCAACTGGCCTCATCCGGCTGGCTGGTATACTGGGAAGCCCCACACAACTCATCTTTCCTAGTAAACCGTACATACAAACACTTCCACAACTGTGTGTGTGTGTGTGTGTGTGTGTGTGTGTGTGTGTGTGTGTGTGTGTGTGTGTGTGTATGTGTGTATGTATGTGTGTGTGTGTGTGTGTGTGTGTGTGTGTGTATGTGTGTGTGTGTGTGTGTGTGTGTGTGTGTGTGTGTGTGTGTGTGTGTGTGTGTGTATGTGTGTATGTGTGTATGTGTGTGTGTGTGTGTGTGTGTGTGTGTGTGTGTGTGTGTGTATGTATGTGTGTGTGTGTGTGTGTGTGTGTGTGTGTGTGTGTGTGTGTGTGTGTGTGTGTGTGTGTGTGTGTGTGTGTGTGTACGCCATGTATTAACAGTATAATTAAGCAGACATTAAACATTTACAAAGCGCAACACCGAAGCCCTAAAATTTTAATTACTCTGGAATTCTTTGTTTTCCTAACGAGTTTATTTCCCAAATTGTCCTGGAACTTATATTTTCTCAAAAAGATGAGGGGTCTCTAACCTATATAGAGGAAGCTGTAACGACCTGAAACCTCTGTAAATAATTGTCACTCCTCGAGTTTGACATTACTTTCTTTTGACTACTTGTGTCAGGAGATAGGTGCTGACCTTTTACTGTAAAATCAAAGTTTGACACACCACCTTGTGTAACCACAGTATATGCGCATATCTAGCTCTATGCTATCCGCTTACCATTTCTCCAGAGTATATTACTCACCCCCATCTATGGATGCTTAGTTATCACTGGTTTCTACTTAGTGGTGTTCCATCTGTGCTACGAAGAAGTAAGGCTTCTCTTTATGATACTATCAGTTTCACATTCTTTCCCTCTGGTTTCCAACAAATGAGAATATGAAAGTTAAATTGTCGATATGTTTACCAATGTGAAGAACCTGAGAGTTGCGGCGAGCGCCTACGGAATAAATAAAGCAATGAGAAATCACCGGCATGAGATAATAAGGTGTACTGTGTCTTCCCCGGACATATACTCAAGTAATATCGAGGTGATACCCTGAGCTATGGGACCATACCAGTGGCAGTGTTTTGGGCTATACAGGAAGCTGATGTGTGAAGAAGTTGCGAGAATATCCCACTCATTACTTATTAGCTCTTTCCATGAATCTGGAATTACGAATCCCAACAGTCAAGTTTCGAGTGCTCTGGAAAAAAAATCTTCGCCATTAATTTGCTAGATACACGACAGGAATGCAAGTAATGATATCTTGTTTTGCCTTGCGGTTACTTATCACCCAAGTCAAACTGGAAGTTTTAGCTTGCTTTCATTGGCAGTCTTCCCAGAGAGGTTAAGCACCTTTCTGAATACCGACTTTTAGAAGTCAACTGTATTCATGTAACGGATGAATGAAATAATTTAGCATAAACGAATTAGTACTGTGAAGTACAAGGCATAAAAATCCCTGGTTGTCAATCCCCATTTTCTCGTGTCATTCAGCTTACTCAAAAATGCTCAGAGTAGGCTGTCGGTGCGATGATTATTGCGGCTTTTCACAAATATAATTAAGTTAAAAACCGTAAGTGAATTCACAACTTACCCTGCAACAGAAAAGGAAAATTGACGACGTTTCTGTCCGTCCTTAACCACAACCATTATCAAATTTGGATTGACCAAGAATCACAATAAATGTCGCAATCCCTATGCCTAGTCTTGGAAGCCGAATCCCGATCTTGCATAATCATACTGACTGGTGCAGTGACAGCTCTCGGGAGACATGGACGTGACACTTAAATATATAGATAACTACTAACAAATTTCAGTACAAGTAATATAGCACTATAATAGTCTACAACATAGGAAAAGTAACAACACTATAGTGTGTGTATCACAAAACCATTGGACTGCTCAGTATCACCATTACTGTAGTAATTAGGTGGTCAGCTTCAACAAAAGAGACCACAGTCACTTTTAGCATTGTTCTGGTCAGTGTGGTAACTTGTCTCCTGCATCCTAGCCACTCCACAAAAACACAACCAGCAGAGAAAGGATCCCACTCTGGCTCAAGTAACTTATTGCATCAAGCGAAAAACTTGTAAATAGAGCAAACCTTAAATTTAAATATGTATACCTTAAACCCTCTACATATTCATACATTCACGCAAACCCGAAATTCTCTTTTAAAGACAAATTTATATCTGGACTGAGAAGAAGTATTTTAACTTTAAAATTATAAAACTGGTTGAGAGTTTGGTTATTCACAAAGTGTAACTACATACGAATTTTATTTCAAGTGAACGCGTGCACGAGAACACAAATTCCTTCAAAAGACTTTCTATTTTGCTGTTACCAGAACACAAAGGCATTACGTAATGTCCGTAGACACCACATAACTTTTTTTATCACACAATCATGGAAACAACCACGATGTGTGCATGTATTATACACACACGCACACATAAGAACATAAGAAAGGAGGAACACTGCAGGAGGCCTGTTGGCCCATACTAGGCAGGTCCTTTACAATTCATCCCACTAACAAACATTTGACCAACCCAATTTTCAATGCCACCCAAGAAATAAGCTCTGATGTGCAAGTCCCACTCAAATCCAACCCCTCCCACTCATGTACTTATCCAACCTAAATTTGAAACTACCCAAAGTCCTAGCCTCAATAACCCAACTAGGTAGACTGTTCCACTCATCAACTACCCTATTTCCAAACCAATACTTTCCTATGTCCTTTCTAAATCTAAACTTATCTAATTTAAATCCATTACTGCGGGTTCTCTCATGGAGAGATATCCTCAAGACCTTGTTAATATCCCCTTTATAAATACCTATCTTCCACTTATACACTTCGATCAGGTCTCCCTTCATTCTTTGTCTAACAAGTGAATGTAACTTAAGAGTCTTCAATCTTTCTTCATAAGGAAGATTTCTAATGCTATGTATTAATTTAGTCATCCTACGCTGAATGTTTTCTAACGAATTTATGTCCATTCTGTAATATGGAGACCAGAATTGAGCTGCATAATCTAGGTGAGGCCTTAACAATGATGTTTAAAGCTGCAGTATGACCTCTGGACTTCTGTTGCTTACACTTCTTGATATAAATCCCAGTAATCTATTTGCCTTATTACGTACGCTTAGGCATTGCTGTCTTGGTTTAAGGTTGCTGCTTACCATAACCCCCAAGTCCTTTTCGCAATCTGTATGGCTAACTTCTACATTATTTAACTTATAAGTGCTAGGGTTATGGACACTCCCGAGCTTCAGAACCTTGCATTTATCTACATTGAACTGCATCTGCCACTTTTCTGACCAAGAGTAGAGTTTGTCTAAATCCTCCTGAAGTTCCCTAACATCTACGTTTGAATCAATTATCCTACCTATCTTCGTGTCATCGGCGAATTTGCTCATATCACTAGTAATTCCTTCATCAAGATCATTGATATATATTATAAACAACAACGAGCCCAAGACTGATCCCTGTGGAACGCCACTTGTTACTGATCCCCACTCGGATTTAACCCCATTTATGGACACTCTCTGCTTCCTGTCTGTGAGCCATGATTCGATCCACGAGAGCACCCTTCCCCCAATGCTATGAGCTGCTACTTTCTTCAACAGTCTTTGGTGCGGAACTCTATCAAATGCCTTACTAAAATCTAAGTAAATAATATCAAATTCTTTATCGTGGTCAACAGCCTCAAAAGCTTTACTGAAAAAAGTTAATAAATTAGTTATACAAGACCGGCCTCTTGTGAATCCATGCTGAGTATCATTAATCAAGCTATGCTTATCGAGATGGCTTCTTATAATCTCAGCTATAACTGACTCTAGTAATTTGCCTACAATTGAGGTCAGGCTTATTGGGCGGTAATTTGACGGTAACGACTTGTCCCCTGTTTTAAAAATAGGAATTACATTAGCCATCTTCCACATATCAGACACTACACCTGTTTGAAGAGATAAATTAAAAATATTAGTTAATGGTTCACAGACTTCCATTTTGCATTCCTTAAGAACCCTTGAAAAAACCTCATCAGGACCCGGTGACTTATTTTGCTTCAGTCGGTCTATCTGCTTCACAACCATTTCACTAGTGACTGTGATGTTACATAATTTATCTTCTTCTGGCCCACTATAAAAATTAATTACCGGAATATTGTTAGTGTCTTCCTGTGTAAAAACCGAGAGAAAATAATTATTTTAAATCGAGCACATTTCATTCTCTTTGTCAGTAAGATGCCCATAGTTATTTTTAAGGGGACCTATCTTATCTCTGACTTTTGTTCTATATACCTGGAAAAAACTTTTTGGGTTAGTTTTAGAATCCCTAGCAACTTTAATTTCATAGTCCCTTTTAGCTTTTCTTATCCCCTTTTTAATGTCCCTCTTAATGTCAATATACTGATTCATAAGATGACCCTCGCCTCTTTTGATATGCCTATAAATTCCTTTCTTATGCCCTAGTATATATTTCAGCCTATTATTCATCCATTTTGGGTCATTTCTATTTGATCTAATTTCTTTGTAAGGGATAAACGTTCTCTGAGCAGCATGTATTGTGTTCAGAAAACTGTCATATTGATAGCTCTCTTCGTTACCCCAGTCAACAGATGATAAGTGTTCTCTAAGCCCATCGTAATCTGCTAAGCGAAAATCTGGGACTGTTACTGAGTTATCCCTACTATCATACTTCCATTCAATGCTAAATCTAATTGATTTGTGGTCGCTAGCACCCAGTTCCTCTGAAACTTCTAAATTATTAACAAGGGATTCGTTGTTTGCCAGAACTAAGTCAAGCAGGTTATTACCCCTTGTAGGTTCTGTCACAAACTGCTTCAAAAAACAATCCTGAACTGCTTCTAAGAAGTCGTATGATTCTAAATTCCCAGTCAAGAAATTCCAATCAATATGACTAAAGTTAAAGTCTCCTAGAATTACTACATTATCGTGCCTTGTGGCCCTAACAATTTCCTCCCATAGTAGTCTCCCCTGGTCCCTATCTAAATTTGGGGATGGTATATCACACCTAAAATTAACTTTTCATGCCCCTCTGAAAATTCTATCCAGACTCTGTATGTGTTACTTCAGACTTAATACCCGTTTTTATGCAACAGTTCAAGCGATCTCGGACATACAATGCCACCCCACCCCCCTTTCCGACACTTCTATCTATTTGGAACAATTTAAAACCCTGGATGTGACATTCTGCAGGCATGTCCCGACTTTTTGAATTAAACCACGTCTCAGTAATGGCAAATACATCTATGTTACCTGCACTAGCAACTAGTCTCAACTCGTCCATCTTATTCCTAGCACTGCGACTATTTGTGTAATAAATGTTTAAAGACCCTCCTCTCTCTTTACCTTTCCTGCTCCTTTCTGTTTTTCCACTAAACTTATTACTGTCCTTGTCAATTAGTGCCACTGGCTTTCCAATATCCACCTCATTTCGCCTATTACTAGTTCTCCTAGTACTCATATTACTACCCTGCGACTTCACAGTTTTCCCGCAAAAACCCATACCACTAACTATTCCTAGTTTAAAGACCTAACAGCTCCCTCCACTGCGTTGGCCAGTGCTCCCACCCCACACCTAGATAAAGTGAACCCCGTCCCTGGCATACATGTCATTTCTGCCATAGAAGAGGTCCCAGTTGTCAATGAATGTTACTGCATTTTCCTTACAGTATTTGTCCAGCCAGCAATTGACACCAATTGCTCTGGACAACCATTCATTTCCAACTCCTCTCCTTGGCAAAATGCCACATATGACAGGTTTCCCACCCTTCCTCCTAATTATTTCTATTGCTGACCTATACCTGCTAATCAGGTCCTCACTCCTACGTCTGCCAACATCGTTGCCTCCAACACTGAGACAGATAATAGGATTGCTCCCATTACCTCTCATGATGTCATCCAGACGGCTAACAATATCCTTCATCCCAGCCCCAGGAAAACACACTCTCTGCCTCCAACTCCTATCCTTCAAGCAGAATGCCCTATCCATGTACCTAATCTGGCTATCCCCAACAAGAACAATGTTTTTATCTTCCTTGGTGTCGTCAGTCGTGATGCTCCGAGTAGTCGACTCACATTCGCCAGGTAGCATTACACCACTTGTAGAATTCGTCAAGACGTTCTCGATGGTCTTCGTTGGGGTTTCTAGGGATGTCTCACTCACGTCTGCCAATGCTTCTTTGGTGCTCGTTGTGGCATTCCCAGTAGAACACTCACATTCGTCAGGTAGCACCGAGAATGGGTTGGAAGTTTCCACGGTAGTCTTCTGGTTTCTCGTTGTTTCTGCCTCTCCAACCGTTTTCTTGATCTTCAGCTTGGTTCCATGTTGCCCGGCCACTGACCAAGCTCCCCTCTTAACCTGGGGACTCACAACAGGAGGATTACTACGAATCCTCTTGTTCTCCTCCGTTAATCGCCGTATCTCCATCTTAGCAACTCTGAGCTCTTCTCTCAGCTGCTGGTAAAGTTGCTCAAGAGAGGGCATCCTGGTTCAGATTCACAGAGAGCACACAAACAGGTCTTCACAGAGCTAAGTACACGTCACCACTCACACGCACACACACACACACACAGGAGCTATGACTCGACCCATGCAACCACAAATATGTGAGTACATGCGCGCGCCTTACAACCATAATCAGGTGAGTACACATACACACGAAACATAAGAACGTAAGAAAGAAGGAACACCGCAACAGGCCTACTGGCCTATGTGAGGCAGGTCCAATTCTCCCACTGGCTTAAGCCAATGCCTTGACCTAGTGAGGTCAGACACGTCACTTAAGGGAGGAGCACTGCATCCGACCTAGTAGCACAAGCTAGTCAGGTCCAACTCACACCCACCCATGCCCACTCATGTATTTATCCAACCTATTTTTAAAACTACACAACGTTTTAGCTTCTATGACGGTACTCGGGAGTTTGTTCCACTCATCCACAACTCTATTACCCAACCAGTGCTTTCCTATATCCTTCCTGAATCTGATTTTTTCCAATTTAAAGCCATTGCTGCGAGTCCTGTCTATGTTATATATTTTTAGCACGCTACTGACATCCCCTTTATAATAATTCCTGTTTTCCATTTATACATCTCAATCATATCCCCCCTAATTCTACGCCTTTCTAGAGAGTGCAGATTCAGGGTTATCAGTTTATCCTCATAGGAAAGATTTCTGATACAAGGGATCAACTTTGTCATCCTCTGTACGTTTTCCAGTGCATTTATATCCATTCTGTAATACGGTGACCAAAAATGTGCAGCATAATCTAAATGAGTCCTAACCCAAGATAAAGAGCTGAAGAAGAATCTGAGGACTTCTATTATTTATACTTCTTGCTATGAAGCCAAGAATTCTGTTAGCTTTATTGCGAACACTAATGCACTGTTGTCATGGTTTTAGATTACTGCTAACCAGAACTCCTAAATCCTTTTCGCAATCCGTAATATTAAGATCTATATTATTTAGTTTATATGTGGCATGGTTATTTTCCTGTTCAACATTTAGAACTTTGCACTTGTCTATATTAAACTGCATCTGCCACTTCTCCGACCACTGCATCAGTCTATTCAAATCATCCTGGAGAGCTCTAGTGTCCTCATTAGAATGAATTGGACGGTCTATTTTGGTGTTATCAGCAAATTTGCTATAAGACTGCCATCCCCACGAGCCCCTTTGGGGCAGGGCAGATGGCAGACCAGAGGCCTAGCTTCTCCCTACGAGCCCCGTGAGGGCGGGGACTGTGGCTAGGCCTGGGGACACTTGGTCCCAAAGATGAGGGGGTACTTGTATCTCCTCCCATGGGAGACTTAGGTCTCGAGACACTCCCCAGATAGGGAGCCAAGGCCGGGTCACCACTACTTGGAAAAGACCCGGGCCGGGAGAATACCGGCGAATAAAAAAAAAAAAAAAAAAAAAAGCAAATTTGCTATGTCGCTATTTATTCCCTCATTTATGTCGTTTATGTAGATTGTGAACAAGGGGCCCAACCCCTGTAGAACACCGCTTGTGACGTACCCCCATTCTGATTTTTCCCCATTTATGCAAACTCTCTGCTGCCTATTCGTCAACCATGCCTCAACCCAGGAAAAAATTTCTCCTCCTATTCCGTGTGCCTTAAGTTTCCTAAATAGCCTCTGATGTGGAACTCTATCGAAATTCTTACTAAAGTCCATATACACAATATCGTACTCAATACCATGATCTACCTCCTTAAATACCTTAGTGAAGAAAGTTTGTAAATTCGTAAGACAGGAACGCCTCTTTGTAAAACTGTGCTGAGATTCATTAATCAATTTATGCCTTTCGAGATTTCTACGAACTGCTTCGGCAATTGATTTCATAAATTTTCCCACTATGGGAATTTTCCCACTATGGGAAAATTTATTGGTCTATAGTTCGAAGCTAAGGACCTGTCACCTGCCTTGTAAACAGGTATTACATTTGCCATTTTCCATTTATCAGCCACTATGCTAGTTTGTAGCACAGAGAGTAAAGGAGGAGAGGAGAGAGGGGGAAAGTGGAGGGGGAGAGATAAGAAATGAAAAGACAATACGAAAGATGGGAGGCGGAGGGAAGAGTGATGTAAATGTGCCCGCATGTAATTCATATAAAAGAAAATGTGTATGGAGGTTATACAAACCAGAATATGAGCAGGTGTTGTTTCGGGAGAACAAAATAGGTTACTGAGGAGAGTTTCGAAGGCTCTTCCTTTCATTGGCTTTGGAAAAATGGGTTGACGGATATTTTTTTTTTTTAACGAATAGAAATCAAAGTATAATAACGAGAGTGAGGCTACCATAGTAAAAAGCTTTGTTCCCAAGGCACACTATTTGCCCCCGTTCTCTTTCT